>NC_068424.1:76906597-76934097 GCF_023373465.1 Oncorhynchus keta
TATATACAGTATATATATATATATACAGTATATATATATATATATATATATATATATATATATATATTTGTGAAAAGATTTAATGTAATTTTAGCTTCTAAATTTTAGCTTCTCTCTCTCTCGCTAATTGGGCGTGCAAAATTATTCAGCCCCTTTACTTTGAGTGCAGCAAACTCTCTCCAGAAGTTCAGTGAGGATCTCTGAATGATCCAATGTTGACCTGAATGACTAATGATGATAAATACAATCCACCTGTGTGTAATCAAGTCTCCGTATAAATGCACCTGCACTGTCATAGACTCAGAGGTCCGTTAAAAGCGCAGAGAGCATCATGAAGAACAAGGAACACACCAGGCAGGTCCGAGATACTGTTGTGAAGAAGTTTAAAGCCGGATTTGGATACAAAAAGATTTCCCAAGCTTTAAACATCCCAAGGAGCACTGTGCAAGCGATAATATTGAAATGGAAGGAGTATCAGACCACTGCCCTGTTCTATATTTGATTCTTATTATTATCTATCCTGATGCCTAGTCATTTTACCCTGTCTTCGTGTACATATTGTCGTATCTGACTATGATAAAAATTATATGACATGCTATTTTATCAAATCGATTACCTAACGTTTAATTGATTACGTGATTGAATTAAACCATGCAACAATTAAACCATTAATAACTGGGGCACGACAGAAGCAGTCATTGATATAGAGTGGTTATCTCCCGAATCCACTCTCTTAAAGATCTGAAGATCTTTTATTTCAATTATTAACCGTCTCATTCTGACTGTCGTAAGTACTTGGTTATCTGCACGAACCCTAATGAGTTGATTCAGCAATACACAGATTGGCTTCATGATTTATTTACTAAATATCTAAATCATCACAAAGAATTACATATATATACACAGGATAGATCACACATCGATTACTATTCATGTCATGAAAAGCCCTTAGTGGCCTAACTAGATATGATGGCTGGTTACACAAAAGAAGGGGGTGGGGTTTGAATGAAAGAGCGGGAAGCCTGAGGGACAAAGGTATTGGGTCTCTATCGGACCTTGAGAAGCTATGCTACCATAAATACAGAATCTTATGCATTGTAATTACTGCCCATTCGGAAAAGGAAAACACAAGATATATATATTTACTCTGAGCTGCGCTTCGATAGATGGGTCGAAGATAGAAGACTGGTTTTCCCAGCAGAGATTGCCATTGTCCTTTGAATAAGTTGAGAAAGGGAGATATTGTTGCATTCCCAACCTTTTGATGTTATCATACTCTCTCTATGTCAACGAAGGGAATTCCAAGAGTACATTATGTAGAGTGGAGAGAAAAGGGGGAAAGATATTTTTTGGGGTGGTCATAAACCTAACCCAACAGGGCAACGTCAAGACAATATCTACCTCAAATACCTCATACCTCTGCACACTGATCTGGTACTGGTACTCCCTGTATATAGCTCCACATTGATCTGGTACTGGTACACCCTGTATATAGCTCCACATTGATCTGGTACTGGTACTCCCTGTATATAGTATCACATTGATCCGGTACTGGTACTTCCTGTATAATCTGTAGCTCCAGTCTTGTGTATATTATTTTATTCCTGTTAAATTACCATTTTATTTTTTAACTGTGCATTGTTGGGCAGGGCTCATAAGTAAGCATTTCAATATAAAGTCTACACCAGTTGTATTCTCCTCATGTTACAAATAATGTTATAATGAGAGAGAGATAGAGAGAGAGAGAGGTAGAGGTAGAGGGAGAGAGGGAGAGAGGGAGAGAGAGAGAGAGAGAGAGGTAGAGGGGTAGAGAGAGAGGTAGAGAGAGAGGTAGAGGTAGAGAGAGGTAGAGAGAGAGAGAATAAACAGAGAGAGAGAGAATAAACAGAGAGAGAGAGAGAGAGAGAGAGAGAGAGAGAGAGAGAGATCAATATAACAAGTAGAGAGTATGTCTCATAATTAAAGTAGAGGTGAGTGCTGAATCAGTGGTGATTGTGACTAGGAGAGACAATAAAGGCTGTAATCATTCATCTCTCTCTCTGCTGCCTTGCAATTACCTGCCCATACATGAACGCACACACACACACAGGATCTCTGCCTCACATCGCACACACACCGCCTAGCATTGCACTGCACCACACACAGCCTCGCACCACACACACACACATGTCGCCTCGCACTGCATGCATGCACGCACAAACACACACACAAACACACACACATCTTCTCGCAACGGACACACACAAACACACACTCACACCGCAGCGACAGAGAAGGCAATAATCCATCTCACTTCGCCCCAAAAAAGCCTGGCCCAGCAATCTCTCTTTAATTGAGGGATTCTTCTGTTTATGCATGATGAAGGAGAGTGGGACATTGGAGAATAATTTACCCCTGGAAAGTATATGGGAAAACAGAAAAAATAGGAAGGAGAGAGGCTGCATAGAGAAGGAGAGATAGAGAAGGAGAGAGGCTACAGAAGGAATAGAGATGGAGAGATAGAGATGGAGAGAGGCTACAGAAAGAGAAATAGAGGAGAGAGGCTACAGAAAGAGAAATAGAGGAGAGAGGCTACAGAAGGAATAGAGATGGAGAGATAGAGATGGAGAGAGGCTACAGAAAGAGAAATAGAGGAGAGTGTCACGCCTTGGTCTTAGTATTTTGTGTTTTCTTTATTATTTGTTCAGGCCAGGGTGTGACATGGGTTTATTGTATTTTCGTATTGGGGTTTGTAGTATTTGGGATTGCGGCTGAGTAGGGGTGTTGTATAGGCTTGGCTGCCTGAGGCGGTTCTCAATCAGAGTCAGGTGATTCTCGTTGTCTCTGATTGGGAACCGTATTTAGGTAGCCTGGGTTTCTCTGTGTATTTCGTGGGTGATTGTTCCTGTCTCTGTGTAGTGTTCACCAGATAGGCTGTAATAGGTTTCACGTTCCGTTTGTTGTTTTTGTATTTATTAGTTATTTCATGTATCGTTTCGTTTTTCTTCATTAAAGACATGAGTAACCACCACGCTGCATTTCGGTCCGACTCTCTTTCTACAAACGAAGAACGCCGTTACAGAGAGAGGCTACATAAGGAGATATAGAAATGGAGAGATAGATATGGAGAGAAAGAGATGGAGAGATATAGATATATCTACCTCAGTTGCTTTGGCAAAGTTAACACGTTTCCCATGCCAATAAAGCCCCTTGAATTGAATTGAATTGAATAAAGACGGAGAGAGGCTACTGAAGGAGAGATAGAGATGGAGAGAAACAGATGGAGAGAAATAGACGGAGAGAGGCTACAGAAGGAGAGATCGAGATGGAGAGAAAAAGATGGAGAGAGGCTACTGAAGGAGAGATAGAGATGGAGAGAAATAGACGGAGAGAGGCTACAGAAGGAGAGATCGAGATGGAGAGAAAAAGATGGAGAGAGGCTACAGAAGGAGAGATAGAGATGGAGAGAAACAGATGGAGAGAAATAGACGGAGAGAGGCTACAGAAGGAGAGATCGAGATGGAGAGAAAAAGATGGAGAGAGGCTACAGAAGGAGATATAGAGATGGAGAGAAATAGATGGAGAGATGGAGAGAGAGGCTACAGAAGGAGAGATCGAGATGGAGAGAAAGAGATGGAGAGAGGCTACAGAAGGAGAGATAAAGATGGAGAGAGAGAGATGGAGAGAGGCAACAGAAGGAGAAATAGAGATGGAGAGATAGATGGAGAGAGGCAACAGAAGGAGAGATATAGATGGAGAGATGGAGAGAGAGGCTGCAGAAGGAGAGATAGAGATGGAGAGAGGCTACAGAAGGAGAGAAAGATGGAGAGAGAGAGATGGAGAGAGGCAACAGAAGGAGAAATAGAGATGGAGAGATGGAGAGAGAGGCTGCAGAAGGAGAGATAGAGATGGAGAGAGAGAGGCTGCAGAAGGAGAGATAGAGATGGAGAGATGCTGCAGACGGAGAGATAGAGATGGAGAGAGTCTACATAAGGAGAGATAGAGATGGAGAGAGAGAGATGCTGCAGAAGGAGAGAGAGATGGAGAGATACTGCAGACGGAGCGATAGAGATGGACAAAGGCTACAGGGGGTTTGAATGAAGTAACTGTGATTTACAGAGTAGTGCATCCATTTAGCAGGCTACGGCTCCGGGTCAGAGAGGACAGTAGAAAGGGCCATTGTTACTCCTGCTGCTTTTCTACTTCTTTGTTTCTAATTTATAGGCTATGTCAGCATCCCAAACGTCACGCTATTCCCTTTATAGTGCACTACTTTTGACCAGGGCCCAAAGGGTAATGCACTACTTCTGACCAGGGCCCATAGGGTAATGCACTACTTCTGACCAGGGCCCAAAGGGTAATGCACTACTTCTGACCAGGGCCCATAGGGTAATGCACTACTTCTGACCAGGGCCCAAAGGGTAATGCACTACTTCTGACCATGGCCCATAGGGTAATGCACTACTTTTTACCAGGGCCCATAGGGTAATGCACTACTTCTGACCAGGGCCTATAGGGTAATGCACTACTTCTGACCAGGGCCCATAGGGTAGTGTGCTATATTAGATGCAGGGTGCCATTTGGGATGCAGTATGTGTCTTATTACCATGGACACGACCTTTCACCTCTATGGCTTGGTTAATATACAAAGCATCTTAAGCCTGTAAACAGACCACACACAAACATATACACACACACACGTATGCACACACACACACAAACACACACACCGCCATACCCTTCTGTCTTAATGTCCGTTCACTCTGAATTACCTGAGAGTGAGAAACGGCTGCCTGCCTTAATGTCTGTCAAAAATAGACCTTTCATCCAGTGTCCATCCACCTGCTAATGCGCTCTTCCATCATCTCTCACACACACACACACACACACACACACACACACACACACACACACACACACACACACACACACACACACACACACACACACACACACACACACACACACACACACACTCTTTCATCTTTCATCATATCCTCTAACATCTCTCAGGAAGCATGTCTCTGACAGAAGCATTTAGACTAAATGTTCTCTCTAATACATCAGACGCTGCAACAAACAGCAGAGTGGATGAGTGCTGTTTCAGCTTGAAAGCCCAGCAGCACTAAAGCCAAAAAGCCATTTTTAGCAGGGCCAATAAGACAAGCTAACTCAGGGCCAATAAGACAGGCTAATGCAGGGCCAATAAGACAGGCTAACGCAGGGCCAATAAGACAGGCTAATGCAGGGCCAATACGACAGGCTAACACAGGGCCAATAAGACAGGCTAACGCAGGGCCAATAAGACAGGCTAATGCAGGGCCAATAAGACAGGCTAATGCAGGGCCAACAAGACAGGCTAATGCAGGGCCAATAAGAGGCTAATGCGTGTTTTGTGATTGTAATTCATCTGGTTTATTGACTAAATAAAAACGCTGGTCTGGACGATGGACATGAAAAGGGAAGATTAGTTATTTTTTAGTTCCTTCCGTATCATGAATAATGGTGTGTGTGTGTGTGTGTGTGTGCATATGTGTGCTTCTTTAAATAATGTAATTCAGGGCATTCTCTCTCTCCAGCTGCTGGCTGGCAGGCAGACAGGAAAGCCCCGGGCATTATTGTTGTTCAATCAGGTTGCATTGAAGACCTGAGAGTTAAAAAAGAAAGGAGCATTATCAACGGATATACATTCCAGTGGGGTTTTATTTGATGTCTGGAGGCTGAGGCCAATGACATGGTCTTAGTTTATTTACTAGATATATTAACAGACTGAGAACACAAAGTGTGGGTCCCAAATTACCCTTTTCCGAATATACAGTAGTTCCTTAGTAACTAATGCACTATATAGGGTCAGTTTAGCTTATGTACTGTCTGAAGTACTAAAATATCTGTGAAGAAGTGGTATATGGCCACCCTCTGATTCTCAGGTACACATATGATTACTATCTACTAATACTACATACAAAAGACACTCTATTAATTAAGGTAATGCCTTCCCCAGTCTAACTTTATTAAAACAGTAACGATGCCTTCCCCAGTCTAACTTTATTAAAACAGTAACGATGCCTTCCCCAGTCTAACTTTATTAAAACAGTAACGATGCCTTCCCCAGTCTAACTTTATTAAAACAGTAACGATGCCTTCCCCAGTCTAACTTTATTAAAACAGTAACGTTGCCTTCCCCAGTCTAACTTTATTAAAACAGTAATGATGCCTCCCCCAGTCTAACTTTATTAAAACAGTAATGATGCCTTCCCCAGTCTAACTTTATTAAAACAGTAATGATGCCTTCCCCAGTCTAACTTTATTAAAACAGACGATGCCTCTCTCCAGTCTAACTTTATTAAAACCGTAACGATGCCTTCCCTAGTCTAACTTTATTAAAACAGTAATGATGCCTCCCCCAGTCTAACTTTATTAAAACAGTAATGATGCCTTCCCCAGTCTAACTTTATTAAAACAGTAATGATGCCTTCCCCAGTCTAACTTTATTAAAACAGACGATGCCTCTCTCCAGTCTAACTTTATTAAAACCGTAACGATGCCTTCCCTAGTCTAACTTTATTAAAACAGTAACGATGCCTTCCCTAGTCTAACTTTATTAAAACAGTAACGATGCCTTCCCTAGTCTAACTTTATTAAAACAGTAACGATGCCTTCCCCAGTCTAACTTTATTAAAACAGTAACGATGCCTTCCCTAGTCTAACTTTATTAAAACAGTAACGATGCCTTCACCAGTCTAACTTTATTAAAACAGTAACGATGCCTTCCCCAGTCTAACTTTATTAAAACAGTAACGATGCCTTCCCCAGTCTAACGTTATTAAAACAGTAACGATGCCTTCCCCAGTCTAACTTTATTAAAACAGTAACGATGCCTTCCCCAGTCTAACGTTATTAAAACAGTAATGATGCCTTTCCCAGTCTAACTTTATTAAAACAGTAACGATGCCTTCCCTAGTCTAACTTTATTAAAACAGTAACGATGCCTTCCCCAGTCTAACTTTATTAAAACAGTAACGATGCCTTCCCCAGTCTAACTTTATTAAAACAGTAACGATGCCTCTCTCCAGTCTAACTTTATTAAAACAGTAACGATGCCTTCCCCAGTCTAACTTTATTAAAACAGTAATGATGCCTTCCCCAGTCTAACTTTATTAAAACAGTAACGATGCCTTCCCTAGTCTAACTTTATTAAAACAGTAACGATGCCTCTCTCCAGTCTAACTTTATTAAAACAGTAACGATGCCTTCCCCAGTCTAACTTTATTAAAAACAGTAATGATGCCTTCCCCAGTCTAACTTTATTAAAACAGTAACGATGCCTTCCCCAGTCTAACTTTATTAAAACAGTTATGATGCCTTCCCTAGTCTAACTTTATTAAAACAGTAACGATGCCTTCCCCAGTCTAACTTTATTAAAACAGTTACGATGCCTTCCCTAGTCTAACTTTATTAAAACAGTAATGATGCCTTCCCCAGTCTAACTTTATTAAAACAGTAACGATGCCTTCCCCAGTCTAACTTTATTAAAACAGTAACGATGCCTTCCCCAGTCTAACTTTATTAAAACAGTAATGATGCCTTCCCCAGTCTAACTTTATTAAAACAGTAACGATGCCTTCCCTAGTCTAACTTTATTAAAACAGTAATGATGCCTTCCCCAGTCTAACTTTATTAAAACAGTAACGATGCCTTCCCCAGTCTAACTTTATTAAAACAGTAATGATGCCTTCCCCAGTCTAACTTTATTAAAACAGTAACGATGCCTTCCCCAGTCTAACTTTATTAAAACAGTAACGATGCCTTCCCTAGTCTAACTTTATTAAAACAGTAATGATGCCTTCACCAGTCTAACTTTATTAAAACAGTAACGATGCCTTCCCCAGTCTAACTTTATTAAAACAGTAACGATGCCTTCCCCAGTCTAACTTTATTAAAACAGTAACGATGCCTGTTTTAATGTGGTTGTATTACCAGGCGAGCTGCTTCTTCTGATAACCTGTGTGTAAGGAGGGCATAGAGATGCTGCTTGACACACACACACACACACACACACACACACACACACACACACACACACACACACACACACACACACACACACACACACACACACACACACACACACACACACACACACACACACACACACACACACACACACACACACACACACAGAGGGTATAGCACTTGACAGACTAGCACAAACACACACCCATCCATGAGACATCGGCCTACCTGATGAGCCATAGCTCAGTGTGACTGATTCCTGGATGGAGAGCATATATTAAGCCCTTTAATCCTCTCTGGGGGACAATATCCTCAACCTAATAGGGGATTGACTTACACATTCAGCTGTAAAGGGGAGTGTCTCTGTGTATGTGTGGGTGTGGGTGTGTGTTTGGCAAGGGGCTATGTAAGTGGATGTGTGCCAGTTGTCCTTACACAGGTAAAGGCCAGTAAATCAATTCTTCCTGGGTATGGTGTTCTTCTCTCTCTGGTTTAGGGGCAGACTAACCGGACAGAGGGGGAGATTGGAGAGAGAGAGAGAGAGAGAGGATGGAGATACGGAGCCTGTCTGTTTGTAGATGTGTTGAAGGACGTGTGGGTTGTGATATGTGGGTTAAACAGTAGGTTGTGGGTTGTACAGTGGGTTGTGGTATGTGGTTTGTACAGTAGGTTATGGGTTGTGGGTTGTACAGTAGGTTGTGGGTTGTGGGTTGTACAGTGGGTTACACACACACATCCTGCTACTGTCTAGAGGGAATACACATCCTGCTACTGTCCCCACATCACTACACCAAACTCTGGCTACATGCCGGTATATTGTCACCATAGTCACAACACACAAAGGCACACGCAAAGACAAGCACACACACACACACACACACACACACACACACACACACACACACACACACACACACACACACACACACACACACACACACTCCTAACATCTAAAGAACTGTTAATAACTCTTAATTAATACATATATGCCTGGCTGCAGCTACAGCTGACCTACTGCAACCACGGCTTAGTTACAATGACATACTGCACCCACAGCTTAGTTACAATGACATACTGCACCCACAGCTTAGTTACAATGACATACTGCACCCACAGCTTAGTTACAATGACATACTGCACCCACAGCTTAGTTACAATGACATACTGCACCCACAGCTTAGTTACAATGACATACTGCAACCACGGCTTAGTTACAATGACATACTGCACCCACAGCTTATTTACAATTACATACTGCACCCACAGCTTAGTTACAATGACATACTGCACCCACAGTCTAGTTACAATGAAATACTGCACCCACAACTTAGATACAATTAAATACTGCAACCACAGCTTAGTTACAATGACATACTGCAACCACGGCTTAGTTACAATGACATACTGCAACCACGGCTTAGTTACAATGACATACTGCAACCACGGCTTAGTTACAATGACATACTGCAACCACGGCTTAGTTACAATGACATACTGCAACCACGGCTTAGTTACAATGAAATACAGCACCCACAGCTTAGTTACAATGACATACTGCAACCACGGCTTAGTTACAATGACATACTGCAACCACGGCTTAGTTACAATGACATACTGCAACCACAGCTTAGTTACAATGACATACTGCAACCACGGATTAGTTACAATGACATACTGCAACCACGGCTTAGTTACAATGACATACTGCAACCACGGCTTAGTTACAATGACATACTGCAACCACGGCTTAGTTACAATGACATACTGCAACCACGGCTTAGTTACAATGACATACTGCACCCACAGCTTATTTACAATGACATACTGCACCCACAGCTTAGTTACAATGACATACTGCACCCACAGTTTAGTTACAATGAAATACTGCACCCACAACTTAGATACAATTAAATACTGCAACCACGGCTTAGTTACAATGACATACTGCACCCACAGTTTAGTTACAATGAAATACTGCACCCACAGCTTATTTACAATGACATACTGCACCCACAGCTTATTTACAATGACATACTGCACCCACAGCTTAGTTACAATGACATACTGCACCCACAGTTTAGTTACAATGAAATACTGCACCCACAACTTAGATACAATTAAATACTGCAACCACGGCTTAGTTACAATGACATACTGCACCCACAGCTTAGTTACAATGACATACTGCACCCACAGCTTAGTTACAATGACATACTGCACCCACAGCTTAGTTACAATGACATACTGCACCCACAGCTTAGTTACAATGACATACTGCACCCACAGCTTAGTTACAATGACATACTGCACCCACAGCTTAGTTACAATGACATACTGCACCCACAGCTTAGTTACAATGACATACTGCACCCACAGCTTAGTTAAAATGACATACTGCACCCACAGCTTAGTTACAATGACATACTGCACCCACAGCTTAGTTAAAATGACATACTGCACCCACAGCTTAGTTACAATGACATACTGCAACCACAGCTTAGTTACAATGACATACTGCACCCACAGCTTAGTTAAAATGACATACTGCACCCACAACTTAGTTACAATGAAATACTGCACCCACAGCTTAGTTACAATGACATACTGCACCCACAGCTTAGTTACAATGACATACTGCACCCACAACTTAGTTACAAAGAAATACATTTCTTCCAGTTTAAAAGTAGGTGGTGGTTGTGAATGGCCTGTAGATTACATTTCACAGTGCTTATAGAATGTCACCCACTTCCTTGTTTCAACTAGAGGGTAATGTTCCAGCACACTGCACCTGTGGTTTGCATAGTTTGTCATTTTGGCTATGGATATTCTGTTATAATCTCCACCCGGCACAGCCAGAAGAGGACTGGCCACACCACATATGCTCTCTCTAATTCTCTCTTTCTTTCTCTCTCTCGGAGGACCTGAGCCCTAGGACCATGCGCCAGGACTACCTGACATGATGACTCCTTGCTGTCCCCAGTCCACCTGGCCGTGCTGCTGCTCCAGTTTCAACTGTTCTGCCTTATTATTATTCGACCACCAAGCTCTGTCGGTGTGTTTACTTCACACCCTGAACTACATCAAGGCCTGCGATGGCATGGCACCTACCTCTGTCGGTGTCGTAGAGGTAAACAAACTTCTGCCACTTGTAGTGTGACAGCAGGCTGAGGACGGCCCCACGCAGTGCAGGTCTCATCTGGATGACAAACTGCACCTCGTTGTCGGTGGGGTAACTGGGCGTGACGAAGGAGGTGTGCAGCGCACCACAGAATGACGTCAGGGTGTTCATGGACTTTTTATCGTAGAAGCCGAAGATGGCATAGACCCCTCGGGAGAACTGAGAGCAGACTGGAGAGAGAGGGAGAGAGGGAGA
The DNA here is from genome assembly GCF_023373465.1 of Oncorhynchus keta. NCBI lineage: Eukaryota > Metazoa > Chordata > Actinopteri > Salmoniformes > Salmonidae > Oncorhynchus > Oncorhynchus keta. The sequence goes on from NC_068424.1 coordinate 76,917,963, forward strand.
GCGAGGGAGAGAGGGAGGGAGGGAAGCGTTAGGATGCTTGAGAGAGAAAACAAGATCAGACACACACCCACACATATGTCAAGTGTTTGAAAATTCAAATTTTCTTGGTAGCTACACTGCAGATCAAATCTATAACAGCCAATTTGTGGAATGAGATGTTGCCATAAGACCAGCATAACTCTTTATCAGGGAGCCTATTTGCATAGTATGACATTTATTCAGCTGGGGAAAACACTTGCATTTATTTGTAGATCTGTCATGTTCTCTGGTGAGACCTCAGAATCTGGCAGCAATAAAGACCCAGGCAATGTCGCAAATGACAATACTTTTGACCAGGGCTCATAGGGCTCTGGACAAAAGTAGTGCACTACAAAGGGAATAGGGCTCTGGACAAAAGTGCACTACAAAGGGAATAGGGAATACTACAAAGGGAATAGGGCTCTGGACAAAAGTAGTGCACTACAGAGGGAATAGGGCTCTGGACAAAAGTAGTGCACTACAAATGGAATAGGGCTCTGGTCGAAAGTAGTGCACTACAAAGGGAATAGGGCTCTGGTCGAAAGTAGTGCACTACAAAGGGAATAGGGTATCATTTGGGATTTGGGATCCAGTTTAGTCAAGAACAGACCAAGGACTTGTGCTATTGACTATTCTACTATTCTATTGTTTCCACTACGTGGATTGATGGCAGCATTCGCGTGAAACTGAAAGCGGGAACCTCTGCTTTTAATCAGGGCAAGGTGACCGGAAACATGACCGAATACAAACAGTGTAGCTATTCCCTCCGCAAGGCAATCAAACATCACACATTGTCGTACACATCACAGACAAACTGAATTGGTCCACCCACACAGCAGCAGCGCCTCTTCAACCTCAGGAGGCTGAAGAAATTCGGCCTGTCACCAAAAGCACTCACAAACTTCTACAGATGCACAATCAAGAGCATCCTGTCGGGCTGTATCACCGCCTGGTACGGCAACTGCTCCGCCCACAACCGTAAGGCTCTCCAGAGGGTAGTGAGGTCTGCACAACGCATCACCGGGGGCAAACTACCTGCCCTCCAGGACACCTACACCACCCGATGTCACAGGAAGGCCATAAAGATCATCAAGGACACAACCACCCGAGCCACTGCATGATCACCCCGCTACCACCCAGAAGGCGAGGTCAGTGCAGGTGCATCAAAGCTGGGACCGAGAGACTGAAAAACAGCTTCTATCTCAAGGCCATCAGACTGTTAAACAGCCACCACTAACATTGAGTGGCTGCTGCCAACACACTGACTCAACTCCAGCCACTTTAAACTATGCCACTTTGTTTACATACTCATCTCATATGTATATACTGTACTCGATACCATCTACTGCATCTTGCCTATGCCGCTCTGTACCATCACTCATTCATATATCTTTATGTACATATTCTTTATCCCTTTACACTTATGTGTATAAGGTAGTAGTTTTGGAATTGTTAGCTAGATTACTCGTTGGTTATTACTGCATTGTCGGAAATAGAAGCACAAGCATTTCGCTACACTCGCATTAACATCTGCTAACCATGTGTATGTGACAAATAACATTTGATTTGATTTGATTTGACATCAGGCAAGCTCAATCAAACCCAGATCAAGTATTTGAAATAATTTCAAATAGTATTTGGTGAAGGTTTAGTGAAGAAACATGCAGCAGGCTAACCTAACGTAGCAGACATAGAAAGACATCTGAGCTGAGTCGTCACTTCCACTTCAAATACTGTATCCCTGACAACCAGACACATCACATTTCTTTCAATGCTGTTAAGGGTGTGTTGTGTCTGATAAACACAACTCCACCACTGTTAATCACACTTGAAAGAGATTGGCTTTCCACGTGTTTCCGATTGACAAATCAAACCGTCTGATAAGCTAATCAAGTGTTCCTAACGTTTCCAAGCCTCTGGAATGATACATCCAATCACGTCTGCTGTTTTAATGTCATGTTGACCATTGGTGGTATTAGAACACATCAGCTAGAATGTACCGTGCCTGATGTATCACACAGGGGCGTCATACACCCCCAAAATCTGAGGAGAGGCACAAAGTCCATGAGGATTGCTGGGGGATGGTCCTGTGGGGGCTGGACCCCCCATTCAGATGTTGGAGAAATTTAGCATTTTTCAAACACCTGAAATAGCCTTTTCCTGCAAATCTCTGTATATCTAAACATGCACCAGAGGGTGGTGCCGTCAGCCAAACACATCACCTGGGGCACACTGCCTGCCCTGCCGGACATCTACAGACACTGGTGTCACAGGAAGGCCAAGATGACCATCAAGGTCTTCAAGCACCCGAGCCACGGCCTGTTCACCCTGCTACCATCTAGATGATCATCAAGGACTTCAAGCACCCGAGCCACGGCCTGTTCACCCTGCTACCATCTAGATGATCATCAAGGACTTCAAGCACCCGAGCCACGGCCTGTTCACCCTGCTACCATCTAGATGATCATCAAGGACTTCTAGCACCCGAGCCACGGCCTGTTCACCCTGCTACCATCTAGATGATCATCAAGGACTTCAAGCACCCGAGCCACGGCCTGTTCACCCTGCTACCATCTAGAAGGTCGGAGACTGTACAGCTTGGACTGAGTGACTGAAAAACAGCTTGAATCTCCAGGCCATCAGGCTGTTAAATAATCATCACTAGTTGGTCAGTACCCTGCCCTGAACTTAGCCACAGTTACTAGCCGGCTACCACCCGGTTCTCAACCTTCTCATCCTATACAGTGCCTTGCAAAAATATTCACCCCCCTTGGTGTTTTTCCTATTTTGTTACATTACAACCTATAATTTAAATTCATTTTTATTTGGATGTCATGTAATGGAAAAGTGATGTGTGCATATGTATTCACCCCCTTTGCTATGAAGCCCCTAAATAAGATCTGGTGCAACCAATTACCTTCAGTAGTCACATAATTAGTTAAATAAAATCCACCTGTGTGCAATCTAAGTGTCACATGATCTGTCACATGATCTCAGTATATATACACACACCTGTTCTGAAAGGCCCCAGAGTCTGCAACACCACTAAGCAAGGGGCACCACCAAGAAAGCAGCATCATGAAGACCAAGGAGCTCTCCAAACAGGTCAGGCACAAAGTTGTGGAGAAGTACAGATCAGGATTGGGTTATAAAAAAATATCAGAATCTTTGAACATCCCATTTAATAATTTGAACATCCCATTTAGCACCATTTAATCATTATTAGAAAAATGTAAAGAATATGGCACCACAACAAACCTGCCAAGAGAGGCCCACCCACCAAAACTCACGGACCAGGCAAGGAGGTCATTAATCAGAGAGGCATCAAAGAGACCAAGGAGAACCCTGAAGAAGCTGCAAAGCGCCACAGCGGAATTTGAAGTATCTGTCCACAGGACCGCTTTTAGCCGTACACTCCACAGAGCTGGGCTTTAAGGAAGAGTGGTGTCACGCCCTGGTCGAAGTATTTTGTGTTTTTCTTCATGTATTTGGTCAGGCCAGGGTGTGACATGGGTTTTTGTATGTGGTGTGTAGCTTAGTGGGATTGTAGCTTAGTGGGGTGTTCTAGGAGAGTCTATGGCTGTCTGAAGTGGTTCTCAATCAGAGGCAGGTGTTTATCGTTGTCTCTGATTGGGAACCATATTTAGGCAGCCATATTCTTTGGTTGTATGGTGGGTGATTGTCCTGAGTGTCTTGATGTCCTTAGTCTGTGTTAGTTTGCACCAGTTAAGGCTGTTTCGGTTTTCACTACGTTTATTGTTTTGTTGAGTTTGTGTTTTGGATTCGTGTTACGTTGTGTGATTAAACATGGATCGCAATATACACGCTGCAGTTTGGTCCGACTCTCCTTCACCACATGAAAACCGTGACAAGTGGCCAGAAAAAAATAAGCAAATATGTTTGGTGTTTGTCAAAAGTCATGTGGGAGACTCCTCAAACATATGGAGGAAGGTACTCTGGTCAGATGAGACTAAAATTGAGATTTTTGGCCATCAAGGAAAATGCTGTCTGGCGCAAACCCAACACCTCTCATCACCCCGAGAATACCATCCCGACAGTGAAGCAGCATCATGCTATGGGGATGTTTTTCATCGGCAGGGACTGGGAAACTGGTCAGAATTGAAGGAATAATGGATGGTGCTAAATACAGGGAATTATTGAGGGAAACTTGTTTCATTCTTCCAGAGATTTGAGACTGGTACAATGACCCTAAGCATACTGCTAAAGCAAGGCTTGAGTGGTTTAAGGGGAAACATTTAAATGTCTTGGAATGGCCTAGTCAAAGCCCAGACCTCAATCCAATTGAGAATCTGTGGTTTGACTTAAAGATTCCTGTACACCAGTGGAACCCATCCAACTTGAAGGAGCTGGAGCAGTTTTGCCCTGAAGAATGGGCAAAAATCCCAGTGGCTAGATGTGCCAAGCTTATAGAGACATACCACAAGAGACTTACAGCTGTAATTGCTGCAAAAGGTGTCACTACAAAGTATTGAATTTGGGGATGAATAGTTATGCACACTCAAGTTTCCAGTTTTTTTGTCTTATTTCTTGTTTGTTTCCCCCCAAAAATATGTTGTATCTTTAAAGTTGTAGGCATGTCGTGTATATCAAATGACAAAACTCTATTTTAATTCCAGGTTGTAAGGCAACAAAATAGGAAAAATGACAAGAGGGGTGAATACTTTCGCAAATCACTGTGTAACTACTGCTGTACACACCTTTTCCATTCATATACTGTCCATACTGTCTATACACACCATCCTATACATATATATTTATATTCCAGACTCTGACAATACATATAAATTCCTATATTTTTATTTTTAAGATTTGCGTGTATTTGTGTGTATTTTTAGATATTACTGCACTGTTGGAGCCGGGAACAGACGCGTTTAGCTACACCCATGATAACATCTGCTAAATACCTGACAGTACCTGTCAAAAGTTTGGACACACCTATTCATTCAAGGGTTTTTCTTTATAAGCTTCTTCAAGTGCAGTCGCAAAAACCATCAAGCGCTACGATGAAACTGGCTCTCATGAGGACCGTACCAGGAAGAAAATACCCAGAGTCACCTCTGCTGCAGAGGATAAGTTCATTAAAGTTAACAGCCTCAGAAATTGCAGCCCAAATAAATGTTTCACAAAGTTCAAGTAACTGACACAACATCAACACCTAACCCTCAACATCAACTGTTCAGAGGAGACTGTGTGAATCAGACATTCATCGTTGTCGAATTGCTGCAAAAAAAAAAAACTACTAAAGGACACCAATAAGAAGAAGAGACTTGCTTGTGGCAAGAATAATGAGCAATGGATATTAGACCGGTGTAATCTGTCCTTTGGTCTGATGAGTCCAAATTTTTGATTTTTGGTTCCAACTGCAGTGTCTTTGTGAGACGCAGACTGGGTGAAAGGGTGATCTCCGTGTGCGTGGTTCCCACCGTGAAGTGTGGAGGAGGAGGTGTGATGGTGTGGGGGTGCTTTGCTGGTGACACTGCTTAATTTATTTAGATTTCAAGTCCCACTTAACCAGCATGGCTACCACAGCATTCTGATGGTTTGGGATAAGTTGCACCATAGAGTCAAGGTTAAGCAGCCAACAAGTTCTCAGCATATGTGTGAACTCCTTCAAGACTGTTGGAAAAACATTCCAGGTGAAGCTGGATACCAAGACTGTGTAAAGCTGTCATCAAGGTAAAGGGTGGCTATACATTCTGATTTGTTTAACCTTTATTCAACTAGGCAAGTCAGTTAAGAACAAATTCTCATTCACAATGACGGCCTACCCCAGGCCAAACCCGGATGATGCTGGGCCATTTGTGCGTTGCCCAGTGGGACTCCCCATCACAGCCGGATGTGATGCAGCCCAGATTTGAACCAGGTGCTGTAGTGATGACTCTTGCACTGAGATGCAGTGTCTGACACCACTGCACTACTCAGGAGCCAAAAAAAACAATAGCCCACATCTCCCCATGAACATTTATCTCTAGTCACAATGAGAGAGAGAGAGAGAGAGAGAGAGAGAGAGAGAGAGAGAGAGAGAGAGAGAGAGAGAGAGAGAGAGAGAGAGAGAGAGAGAGAGAGAGAGAGAGAGAGAGAGAGAGAGAGAGAGAGAGAGAGAGAGAGAGAGAGAGACAGAGAGAGAGAGAGAGAGACAGAGAGAGAGAGAGAGAGAGACAGAGAGAGAGAGAGAAAGAGAGAGAGAGAGAGAGAGAGAGAGAGAGAGAGAGAGAGAGAGAGAGAGACAGAGAGAGAGAGAGAGAGAGAGAGAGAGAGACAGAGAGAGAGAGAGAGAGATACCTGACCACTGTGACTGACCCTAAACAGAGAGTACCCAGCGGCAGAATACCTGACCACTGTGACTGACCCTAAACAGAGAGTACCCAGCGGCAGAATACCTGACCACTGTGACTGACACAAACGTACAGAAAGCCTTGACTATGTACAGACTCAGTGAGCATAGCCTTGCTATTGAGAAAGGCCGCCATAGGCAGACATGGCTCTCAAGAGAAGACAGGCTATGTGCTCACTGCCCACAAAATGAGCTGCACTTCTCAACCTACTGCCAAATGTATGCCCATATTAGAGACACATTTTTCCCTCAGATTACACAGATCCACAAAGAATTTGAAAAATAAAAACAATTTTGATAAATTCCCATATCTACTGGGTGAAATACCAGTGTGCCATCACAGCAGCAAGATGTGTGACCTGTTGCCACAAGAAAATGGCAACCAGTGAAGAACAAACACCATTGTAAATACAAACCATTTTTATGTTTATTTATTTTCCCTTTTGTACTTTAACTTTTTGCACATAATATGACATTTGAAATGTCTTTATTATTTTGGAACTTTTGTGAGTGTAATGTTTACTGTTAATTTTTGTTTATTTCACTTTTGTTTATTATCTATTTAACTTGCTTTAGCAATGTAAACATATGTTTCCCATGCCAATAACACCCTTAAATTGAATTGAATTGAGACAGAGAGAGACCGATCTCTTTCTCCCTCTCTGATTCCCTAGCCATCTGTTTCTCCCTCTCTTTCTCCCTCTCTTTTTAACAAGCCATAACAATATCCCTGTTATCTCTCTAGAGCTTTATGGAGCATAGATTGGACCCAACGACGACTTCATCATTCATCCAGGAGAGCGAGAGGCCTGGCCCGGCTTGTCAGGGATAAATGCTTAACGGAGTAACGCTGTGCTCCAGCTTTATGTCTCATCCCTCTTGTAATTAGGTGAAACTGAAATAAATGTGGTAGGTGGAAACAAACCAGGTGTGTGTTTGTGTGTGTGTCCGGAGGCGTTATCAGTTTGGAGACTCAGGGATTCCTTGTGTGTCACATTGAATTACAATATTGCATATTTACTTCACAAGCAACACACACAATTAGAGAACACTGGCACACACAATTAGAGAACACTGGCACACACAATTAGAGAACACTGGCACACACAATTAGAGAACACTGGCACACACAATTAGAGAACACTGGCACACACAATTAGATAACACTGGCACACACAATTAGAGAACACTGGCACACACAATTAGAGAACACTGGCACACACAATTAGAGAATTAAATGTAAATGTAAATGTAGAGAACACTGGCACACACAATTAGAGAACACTGGCACACACAATTAGAGAACACTGGCACACACAATTAGAGAACACTGGCACACACAATTAGAGAACACTGGCACACACAATTAGAGAACACTGGCACACACAATTAGATAACACTGGCACACACAATTGGCACACACAATTAGAGAATTAAATGTAAATGTAAATGTAGAGAACACTGGCACACACAATTAGAGAACACTGGCACACACAATTAGAGAACACTGGCACACACAATTAGAGAACACTGGCACACACAATTAGAGAACACTGGCACACACAATTAGAGAACACTGGCACACACAATTAGAGAACACTGGCACACACAATTAGATAACACTGGCACACACAATTAGAGAACACTGGCACACACAATTAGAGAACACTGGCACACACAATTAGAGAACACTGGCACACACAATTAGAGAACACTGGCACACACAATTAGAGAACACTGGCACACACAATTAGAGAACACTGGCACACACAATTAGAGAACACTGGCACACACAATTAGAGAACACTGGCACACACAATTAGATAACACTGGCACACACAATTAGAGAACACTGGCACACACAATTAGAGAACACTGGCACACACAATTAGAGAACACTGGCACACACAATTAGATAACACTGGCACACACAATTAGAGAACACTGGCACACACAATTAGAGAACACTGGCACACACAATTAGAGAACACTGGCACACACAAAAACTCTTGCCCAATTTGCCCTCCGCCTTCTACTTTGCTTGTCCCACGCACGCAACCCCCCTACAAAACACACACAACAACAACAACCACTCCCCGGGCGCCGATGACGTTGATGTCGATTAAGGCAGTCTCCGCACCTCTATATGATTTAGAGAGATTGGGTTAAATGTGGAAGACACATCTCGGTTGAATGCATTCAGTTGTGCAACTGACTAGGTATCCCAGCCCGCCAGCATGTGTTGCCCTCATTTCCTTTAATCAGGCCACTCAACAGGGCTACAAGGGTATGTGTGTGTGTTTCAAATACATCACCAGAGAAGGCTGGGCTTAAACCCTAGTTAACAGGCTGTCCTGAAACCCTCGTTAACAGGCTGTCCTGAAACCCTCGTTAACAGGCTGTCCTGAAACCCTCGTTAACAGGCTGTCCTGAAACACTCGTTATCAGGCTGTCCTGAAACCCTTGTTAACAGGCTGTCCTGAAACCCTTGTTAACAGGCTGTCCTGAAACCCTAGTTAACAGAATGTCCTGTAAACTGGCCTGAAACACTAGTTAACAGGCTGTCCTGTAAGCTGGCCTGAAACACTAGTTAACAGGCTGTCCTGAAACCCTAGTTAACAGAATGTCCTGTAAACTTGCCTGAAACCCTCGTTAACAGGCTGTCCTGTAAGCTGTCCTGAAACCCTAGTTAACAGGCTGTCCTGTAAGCTGTCCTGAAACCCTAGTTAACAGGATGTCCTGAAACCCTAGTTAACAGAATGTCCTGTAAACTGGCCTGAAACACTAGTTAACAGGCTGTCCTGTAAGCTGGCCTGAAACACTAGTTAACAGAATGTCCTGTAAACTGGCCTGAAACCCTAGTTAACAGGCTGTCCTGTAAACTGGCCTGAAACACTAGTTAACAGGCTGTCCTGTAAACTGGCCTTAAACACTAGTTAACAGGCTGTCCTGTAAGCTGGCCTGAAACCCTCATTAACAGGCTGTCCTGAAACCCTAGTTAACAGGATGTCCTGAAACCCTAGTTAACAGAATGTCCTGTAAACTGGCCTGAAACACTAGTTAACAGGCTGTCCTGTAAGCTGGCCTGAAACACTAGTTAACAGGCTGTCCTGTAAGCTGGCCTGAAACACTAGTTAACAGGCTGTCCTGTAAGCGAGCCTGAAACACTAGTTAACAGGCTGTCCTGTAAACTTGCCTGAAACACTAGTTAACAGGCTGTCCTGTAAGTTGGCCTTAAACCCTAGTTAACAGGCTGTCCTGTAAACTGGCCTGAAACACTAGTTAACAGAATGTCCTGTAAGCTGGCCTTAAACCCTAGTTAACAGGCTGTCCTGAAACCCTAGTTAACAGGCTGTCCTGTAAGGTTACTCACTAGCTAGGCTGATGTTTCCTAAAGTACCCTCTCTATGCTCTCCAAGTATCTGGGTTTCCATGTTCTCTCATGGTCTGTCAACCAGATTCTTCATCCCAAATGGCACCCTATTCCATATATAGTGCACTACTTTTTGACCAGCGTCTTATGGACCTTGGTCAAAAGTAGTGCAGTATACAGTATATGGAATAGGGTGCCATTTGGGATGTACCTAGAGTCTTCTGTTGCCGTGGGAAAATGGAGGAGGCCTCTGTGTGCTGATGTAAATGTCACTGGTGATTATATCTCTTTACTGATTCTCTTCTCATTCTCCTCTCTCCTCTCTCCTCTTTCTCCCCTCTCTCTCTCTCTCCTCTCTCTATCTCTCTCTCTCTTCTCTCCTCCCTCTCTCTCTCTCCTCTCTCTCTCTCCTCTCTCTCCTCTCTCTCTCCTCTCTCTCTCCATCTCTCTCTCTCTCTCCTCTCTCTCCTCTCTCTCTCCTCTCTCTCTCTTCTCTCTCTCTCACTCTCTCTCTCTCTCTCCTCTCTCTCGCCTCTCTCTCTCTCTCTCTCTCTCTCTCTCTCTCTCTCTCCTCTCTCTCCTCTCTTTCCTCTCTCTCTCTCCTCTCTCTCCTCTCTCTCTCCTCTCTCTCTCCATCTCTCTCTCTCTCTCCTCTCTCTCCTCTCTTTCCTCTCTCTCTCTTCTCTCTCTCTCTCTCTCTCTCTCTCCTCTCTCTCCCTCTCTCTCTCTCTCTCTCTCCTCTCTCTCTCTCTCTCTCTCTCTCTCTCTCTCTCTCCTCTCTGTCTCTCTCTCTCCTCTCTCCCTCTCCTCTCTCTCCTCTCTCTCTCTCTCTCTCCTCTCTCTCTCCTCTCTGTCTCTCTCTCTCCTCTCTCCCTCTCCTCTCTCTCTCTCTCTCTCTCTCTCTCTCTCTCTCTCTCTCTCTCTCTCTCTCTCTCTCTCCTCTCTCTCTCCTCTCTCCCCTCTCTCTCCTCTCTCTCCTCTCTCTCTCTCCCCTCTCTCCTCTCTCCTCTCTCCTCTCCCTCTCTCTCCTCTCTCCTCTCTCTCTATCTCCTCTCTCTCCTCTCTCTCTCCTCTCTCTCCTCTCTCTCCTCTCTCTCTCCTCTCTCTCCTCTCTCCTCTCTCTCCTCTCTCTCTCCTCTCTCTCTCTCTCTCTCTCTCTCTCTCTCTCTCTCTCTCCTCTCCCTCTCTCTCCTCTCTCCTCTCTCTCTATCTCCTCTCTCTCTCCTCTCTCTCTCTCCTCTCTCCTCTGTGTGCCCCCATCTCCTTCTCTTTCTATCCCTCTTGTATTCCCTGACCTCTCTTTCCTTCTCCACAGTCCCTTTCCCTTCCGCTCCCCCTTTTCTTTCCCTCCCTTCTCCCTTTCCCTCTTCCTTCCCCTGTCTCTCTTCCTTCCCCTGTCTCTCCCTTCTCCCTTTCTCTCTTCCTTCCCCTGTCTCTCCCTTCTCCCTTTCTCTCTTACTTCCCCTGTCTCTCCCTTCTCCCTATCCCTCTTCCTTCCCCTTTCTCTCCCTCTTTTCATCCCTCCATCTCTCTGTTGTCCCAGGCCTACATCAGACATGTCCTCTTTAGAGCCAGCAAAATGCTGTCTCAGACACACAGACACACAGACACACACACACACACACACACACACACACACACACACACACACACACACACACACACACACACACACACACACACACACACACACACACACACACACACACAGACACACACACACACACACACACACACACACAGAAGAAGATAGCTCATAAGTGCTTGGGGGGATTGAATCGGCTCATGCCATTTAGAGCTGTGAAGTGCTTCAAACCATTTACTCAAATGCCAGCCCCTCAAATTCACCGACGCCTCGCCTCCCGTTGCCCAAGATGATGGCCATGACACTTTAAGAGATGAGATGACTTCATGCTGCCAGTCTGGATGAATTAAGATCGTAATAACTTGTTTAGGCTTTCATGCCACATTATTTACAATGATAAAAGGAATCCAGAAACTATTGATAAATAAAATATTATTATTGATAAAAGGAGGGCGGCCCCTTCTATTCATCTCGTCTGCAGTAAAAGAGATCAACATATCACATGTTTACCTAACTCATTTTATAAGGGATCGTTGCCTGAGGAAGTTTTCCACTGAATAAATCCTCATCAGACATGGTCGAACTAAAAGGTACTACGTGTCTGTCTGTGTGTGTGTGTGTGTGTGTGTGTGTGTGTGTGTGTGTGTGTGTGTGTGTGTGTGTGTGTGTGTGTGTGTGTGTGTGTGTGTGTGCGCATGAGTGTGCGTTTGACTGGAGTGTGTGTGATGTGATGGATGAGTGGTGGGTAAGGGGTCTGGCCTGAAGACCCTCCCCCACATAGTCAAGTTAATCTGGATCTCACCCAGTCAGAGCAGAGGCTACGGCCCCTATACCTCCTCTATAGCTGGTGACAATCCTCTACGGTCCCTATGCCTCCTCTGTAACTGAGGACAATCATCTACTGCCCCTATACCTCCTCTGTACCTGAGGACAACTCTCTACTGCCTCTATACCTCCTCTATACCTGAGGACAACCCTCTACTGCCCTATACCTCCTCTGTACCTGAGGACAACCCTCTACTGCCCCTATACCTCCTCTATAGCTGGTGACAATCCTCTACGGTCCCTATGCCTCCTCTGTACCTGAGGACAATCATCTACTGCCCTATACCTCCTCTGTACCTGAGGACAACCCTCTACTGCCCTATACCTCCTCTGTACCTGAGGACAACTCTCTACTGCCTCTATACCTTCTCTATACCTGAGGACAACCCTCTACTGCCCTATACCTCCTCTGTACCCGAGGACAACCCTCTACTGCCCATATACCTCCTCTGTACCTGAGGACAACTCTCTACTGCCTCTGTACCTCCTCTGTACCTGAGGACAATCCTCAACTGCCCTGTACCTCCTCTGTACCTGAGGACAATCATCTACTGCCCCTATACCTCCTCTGTACCTGAGGACAACTCTCTACTGCCTCTATACCTCCTCTATACCTGAGGACAATCATCTACTGCCCCTACACCTCCTCTGTACCTGAGGACAACCCACTACTGCCCCTATACATCCTCTATAGCTGGTGACAACCCTCTACTGTCCCTATACCTCCTCTATAGCTGGTGACAACCCTCTACTGTCCCTATACCTCCTCTATAGCTGGTGACAACCCTCTACTGTCCCTATACCTCCTCTATAGCTGGTGACAACCCTCTACTGCCCCTATACCTCCTCTATAGCTGGTGACAACCCTCTACTGTCCCTACACCTCCTCTGTCGCTCGGGACAGGAGTCTATCTTCTAATATACACTACATCCCTCTCATCTAACTCTTCTCATCCTTACTCATACTCTCTCTGTTCTCCTCTTGGCCCCATGTTATCCTTTCTCCTTTTCTCTCTGTTCTCCTCTCATTATCTTTCCTTGTCCTTGTCTCTTACATCCATCCTCTCTCCTTCCTGCACCCTCCTCTTCTTATTACCTTCCTCTCGTAACCTCACATCCCACCAGCACGGGGCTAAACTATCTCTGTATGCCTCCTCCCCTACCTTCTTCCTTACCTCTGCCTCTTCCCTCCGCTCTCTCTCCCCATCTCCCTCCAACTTCCCCTACCTTCTTCCCTACTCCTGCCTCCTCCCTCCTTCTCTCACTCTTTTTGGCTATGCAGGACATGCCACCATGATGACACCGTCACTTAATCCAGAGAGTGGCCAATGAACTGTATATGTGTGATGTGCATGCATGTGTGTGGCCAATCAACCGTAGAGACTCAATAGCCCTCCATTCAATCTTTTCTTCCCTGGCTGCTTCCCTCCCTGAGAGATATCTTACCTGCCTGCCAAAGCAAATGTGCTCGAGACTGTATCTGGGCTATAAGACTGTTTAAACGGTGCCTGATAAAATGTAATACTGGTGAATATGATCATAAGACCAGACTAGACCACAGTCCTTATATTACTAGAGCTTATTTGTGACACCTGTCAGAAGAAGAGTAAACAATAGGGATGAAAAATTAGTTTCCCCCAAAATAAAAAGTCTGGCTATGTGATGGTTTCCCCCAAACTAAAGGTCTGGCTATGTGATGGTTTTACCCCAAATAAAGGACTGGCTATGTGATGGTTTTACCCCAAATAAAGGTCTGGCTATGTGATGGTTTTACCCCAAATAAAGGACTGGCTATGTGATGGTTTCCCCCAAAATAAAGGACTGGCTCTGTGATGGTTTTACCCCAAATAAAGGTCTGGCTATGTGATGGTTTTACCCCAAATAAAGGACTGGCTATGTGATGGTTTTACCCCAAATAAAGGACTGGCTATGTGATGGTTTTACCCCAAATAAAGGTCTGGCTATGTGATGGTTTTACCCCAAATAAAGGTCTGGCTATGTGATGGTTTCCCCCAAACTAAAGGTCTGGCTATGTGATGGTTTTACCCCAAATAAAGGTCTGGCTATGTGATGGTTTTACCCCAAATAAAGGACTGGCTATGTGATGGTTTCCCCCAAAATAAAGGACTGGCTCTGTGATGGTTTTACCCCAAATAAAGGACTGGCTATGTGATGGTTTTACCCCAAATAAAGGACTCGCTATGTGATAGTTTTACCCCAAATAAAGGACTGGCTATGTGATGGTTTTACCCCAAATAAAGGTCTGGCTATGTGATGGTTTTACCCCAAATAAAGGACTGGCTATGTGATGGTTTTACCCAAAATAAAGGACTGGCTATGTGATGGTTTTACCCCAAATAAAGGACTGGCTATGTGATGGTTTTACCCCAAATAAAGGACTGGCTATGTGATGGTTTTACCCCAAATAAAGGACTGGCTATGTGATGGTTTTACCACAAATAAAGGACTGGCTATGTGATGGTTTTACCCCCAAATAAAGGACTGGCTATGTGATGGTTTTACCCCAAATAAAGGTCTGGCTATGTGATGGTTTTCCCCCAAATAAAGGTCTGGCTATGTGATGGTTTTACCCCAAATAAAGGTCTGGCTCTGTGATGGTTCCTCCCCCAAAATAAAGGTCTGGCTATGTGATGGTTTTACCCCAAATAAAGGACTGGCTATGTGATGGTTTTACCCCAAATAAAGGACTGGCTATGTGATGGTTTTACCCCAAATAAAGGACTGGCTATGTGATGGTTTTACCCCAAATAAAGGACTGGCTATGTGATGGTTTTACCCCAAATAAAGGACTGGCTATGTGATGGTTTTACCCCAAATAAAGGACTGGCTATGTGATGGTTTTACCCCAAATAAAGGACTGGCTATGTGATGGTTTTACCCCCAAATAAAGGACTGGCTATGTGATGGTTTTACACCAAATAAAGGTCAGGCTATGTGATGATTTTACCCCCAAAATAAAAGTCTTGCTATGTTATGGTTTTTTCCCAAAATAAAAGTCTGGCTATGTTCAGCTAAACAACGACCTCTGTCACACACACAGAATGAATGAGAGATCTGATTGTCTAACGAGAGGAGGAATGTTTGAAGAAGAACACTGGTGTTAAACTCAACGGCTCCATTGGGAAAGAACTGATAGTGACTCTGCTTGTTGATGGTAGACGTGAGATAACATGGTTTGCTTCGTAATAATTCTGGAGAAAAGAAATACATTTATCTGGCCATAATTGACACAAGGTATTGAACACACACAGATCGCGTGCATGACTGCCTCGGCTGTGTGGCGTTTCCCCACAGTGAAACAAAATTGGCAAGCAATTAACCGCTATCTGCACCCAGTTAGAAGATAACAGACACACACAGACACACACACACACACACACATAGACTCAGACACACACACACACAGACACACACACACAAACACACAGACAAACACACATACACACACGCGCACACACGCGCGCACACACACACAGTTACAGTACACTTACAGTACTGTTGCAGGAAGAACACTAATGCTAACGTTACAGTACTGTTGCAGGGGAAAGCTAATGCTAAATTGACAGTATTGTTGCAGGAGGAAAGCTAATGCTAAAGTTACAGTACTGTTGCAAGGGGAAAGCTAATGCTAATGTTACAGTACTGTTGCAGGCGGAAAGCTAATGCTAATGTTACAGTACTGTTGCAAGGGGAAAGCTAATGCTAATGTTACAGTACTGTTGCAAGGGGAAAGCTAATGCTAATGTTACAGTACTGTTGCAAGGGGAAAGCTAATGCTAATGTTACAGTACTGTTGCAAGGGGAAAGCTTTTCCTTTGTGTGTGTATACTTCCTGAGGTTTAGAAAGGGTAGTATGAAACATGTCTTATTCAATAGGTTTAGTAAGGATAGTATGAAACACAGAGGTGGGCCATCAGGGCCAGCAAGGCCTTCTCTGCTGGCCTAAACATCATCAGAA
>NC_068424.1:76939097-76956597 GCF_023373465.1 Oncorhynchus keta
ATCTTATGGTCAAGAATGAGAATTAGACTGGTCACCCGAATGTCAGAGGACATGCTTCCCCATCCCCTGTGGTTCCACATCAGTTGAGAGTTCTTTGGTTGCCCTTCAGCCCAACATCCTAGAAGTATACCACAACCTGCGGGAGGTATTCTCCGAGACCCGCGCCACCTATCTTCCTCTTCGTCACCACTGGGACTGTGTCCTCGACCTGCTGTCAGGGTCTGCACCTCCACACAGACACATCTACCCTCTGTCGGAGAGCCAGGCCATAGAGGAGTACATCCACGATGCGTTCCAACAAGGTTTCAGCTGCATATCCAATTCCCCTACATTGGCTATTTTTCTTCTTCGTGGCCAAGAAGGACGGAGGGTTACGTCCCTGCATTGACTACAGAGGACTCAACGAAATCACTACAAAGTATCGGTACCCTCCCCCATTGGTGTCATCGAGCAGCTCTGCTGGAACTCGTTCTTTACCAAACTGGACCTGCGGAGTGCATATGGAAGACAGCATTAACACAATGTCTGGTCACTATGAGTACTTGGTGATGCCATATGGCTTAGCCAATGCTGTCAGTGATCCAGGCATTCGTTAATGAGGTGTTCAGGGACATGCTCGGCCACCAGGTGGTCTGGTATATTGAGGACATCCTGATCTACTCAGCTACCCTGGAGGATCACATCATTCACGTTCGATCAGTCCTGGAATGCCTCCTCGCCAACCACCTGTTCATCAAGGATGAGAAGTGCCAATTTAACCAAAGGACGGTCTCATTAAGCTACCAAATCAGCCCACAGGGTGTGAGGGTGGACGACAAGAAGGTAGATGCAGTTAGGTCATGGCCAGTTCCAACCACCATAAAGGGGTTACAATGGTTTTTGTGGTTTGCCAACTTCTACTGCCGCTTCATCAGGAACACCAGCTCTGTCGCCACTACTCTCAGCTCTCTCCTTAAAAGAGGGCCCAGTAGGTTGGTGTGGAAGAGGGCCCAGTAGGTTGGTGTGGAAGAAGGCCCAGTGGGTTGGTGTGGAAGAGGGCCCAGTAGGTTGGTGTGGAAGAGGGCCCAGTAGGTTGGTGTGGAAGAGGGCCCAGTGGGTTGGTGTGGAAGAAGGCCCAGTGGGTTGGTGTGGAAGAGGGCCCAGTAGGTTGGTGTGGAAGAGGGCCCAGTAGGTTGGTGTGGAAGAGGGCCCAGTGGGTTGGTGTGGAAGAGGGCCCAGTAGGTTGGTGTGTAAGAGGGCCCAGTAGGTTGGTGTGGAAGAAGGCCCAGTGGGTTGGTGTGGAAGAGGGCCCAGTAGGTTGGTGTGGAAGAAGGCCCAGTGGGTTGGTGTGGAAGAGGGCCCAGTAGGTTGGTGTGGAAGAGGGCCCAGTAGGTTGGTGTGGAAGAGGGCCCAGTGGGTTGGTGTGGAAGAGGGCCCAGTGGGTTGGTGTGGAAGAGGGCCCAGTGGGTTGGTGTGGAAGAGGGCCCAGTGGGTTGGTGTGGAAGAGGGCCCAGTGGGTTGGTGTGGAAGAGGGCCCAGTGGGTTGGTGTGGAAGAGGGCCCAGTAGGTTGGTGTGGAAGAGGGCCCAGTAGGTTGGTGTGGAAGAGGGCCCAGTAGGTTGGTGTGGAGCGCAGCAGCCGATGAGGCCTTCTTTCAAAGGATGTTTCACCTCGGCCCCAGGGCTTAGACACCCAGATCCCATGACATCCTTTGTGGTGGAGGTGGATGCTTCAGAGGTGGGCGTGGTGCATTTCTGTCTCAATGACAGGGCATCCCACAGAAGTTGTAACCATGTGCGTTTTACTCTAAGAAACTGTCCCCTGCAGAGAAGAATTACGACGTCGGTGATCGAGTGCTCCTGGCAGTGAAGTTGGCCAGGCTGGAGGGCAACAAAGAACCATTCGTCATCACCGACCGTCGGAAACCTGGAGTACATACAGGATGCGAGGAGGCCGAATCCGCGCCAAGCAAGGTGAACCCTTTTTCTTTACAAGGTTTGACTTCACGCTGACCTATCACCCAGGTTCTAAGAACACCACGGCCGATGTCGTGTCCCGTCTCTGTGATTCAGGAGAGGGTCCTGTCCAGAATGCGCCCATAATTACATCCTCCGGAGTCCTAGCTCTTGTGGTCTGGGACATAGATGCGGACATCCGCCAGAGGGAGTCCACACCCATTAATTGTCCTTCCGAGTGCATTTACGTTCCCACAGGGATAAGGGACCTCAGTCCAAGTGCAGGTGGAGAGGATGAACCAGGAGCTGGGAAGGTTCCTCAGGAGTCACTGTCAGCACCGGCAGGGTGAGTGGGCCCCGGGCCAGACCGATGCTCCTGTGGGTGTTGAGTGGATCCTGCACGCAGAAGTGTGGAGCGAAGCTCACATGAGACTGATGCTGTCCCCCACACTCTCTTTTCATGTCTCCATTGTCAGACCGGTGGTTCCTGGTCCCCTAGCTGATGCTGTCCTCCACACCCTCCCTGGACATTGGGGGTTGGAGGGGTCCGGCGTACGCTGTCAGATCCCTACTGGACTCCGGGTGTCGTGGAGGTCGGCTTCAGTACCTGGTGGACTGGCAGGGGTATGGCCCAGAGGGACGGTGTTAGATTCCGGTGGAGAACATTCTGAACACACCTTCGCCTCCCAGACAAGTCCCGTTCCTCGTCCTCGTCCTCGTCCTCGTCGTGGGGGGGGGGGGGTACTGTTGTTTTGGATGGTATTCTACAGTCTGCACAGGGCTAACTGTGACAGTTGACAAGCATTTCTGTATTTCCTCTTCTCATGCAAGAAGATTGAAAAATAAGCAGGGCGAACTTTTGTGGATGATTCGTCTGGCACCACATCAATTTTCCTGTCTGTCTAGCTGTCGACATGTTTACACCTCCTCTGTATTATGGAAGACCAAATACACTTCATACTTCTCTCTGTAAAGTCTACTGGCTGTGTTGTGTTGTGTTGCTGAGAGAGAGAGAGACAGAGAGAGAGAGAGAGAGAGACAGACAGACAGACAGACAGACATACAGACAGACAGACAGACGGACGGAGGGAGGGAGAGGGGGAGAGGGAGAGAGGGAGAGACAGAGACAGAGAGGCAGAGGGAGAGATAGAGACCGAGAGAGAAACAGAGACAGACAGAGAGAGAGAGAGAGAGAGAGAGAGAGAGAGAGAGAGAAAAAACAGAGAGAGAGACAGTGAGAGGAGAGAGACAGCGAAAGAGACAGACAGAGACAGAGAGTAGTGGAGAGAGAAAGAGGAAGAGAGTCAAATGCACACTTTTTAAAAATGTATTTCCTTCCAGCTGCATATTCAAGATGATGGGTGAACCAGAGACTATGTCCCAAATGCTACTCTATTCCTTGCCCAGTGCACTACTTTTGATGTACTGTACACTACAAGAAAAACTCTGGTCAAAAGTAGTGCACTATGCAAAGAACAGGATGCCATTTGGGCTGATTCAGGACCTCGGTGTCCCATGCAGTCACGGTACCATGACACTAATCCTTCATGACTGGCGGGTTTGGACCTCTAGGGCCATTCCACATCACTGTTTGCCGAGCATCATGCCCTAATGCACACGCACACGTTCTAGATCATTCCACCAAGAGAAGCCAAGCCAGCTGTACTTATAGTAACCCTGGCTAGCTGTAGCCTACAATCTCAACAATGTCCTCTTTTGTTGCTGTTGTCACTCTGGACACTAATCAAAAGTTCACTGAACAAAAATATAAATGAAACAAGCAACAATTTCAACAATTTGACTGAGATACAGTTCATATAAAGAAATCAGGCCCTAGTCTATGGATTTCACATGACTGGGAGTACAGATATGCATCTGTAGGGTCACAGACAGCTAAAAGTACAGAGAGATCCTTGATGAAAACCTGCTCCAGACTGGGGTGAAGGTTCACCTTCCATCAGGACAACGACCCTAAGCACATAGCCAAGACAACGCAGGAGTGGCTTCTGGACAAGTCTCTGAATGTCCTTGAGTGGCCCAGCCAGACCCCGGACTTGAACCCGATTGAACATCTCTGGAGAGACCTGAAAATAGCTGTGCAGCGACGCTCCCCATCCAACCTGACAGAGCTTGAGAGGATCTGAAGAATGGGAGAAACTCCCCAAATACAGGTGTGTCAAGCTTGTGGAGTCATACCCGAGACGACGCGAGGCTTGAAGCTGTAATCGCTGCCGAAGGTGCTTCAACAAAGTACTGGGGAAAGGTTCTGAATACTTATGTAAATGTGATATTTCCGTTTATTTTTATTTATTTCTAAATACCTGTTTTTGCTTTGTCATTATAGGGTATTGTGTGTACATTAATGGGGGGTGCGGGGGGTGGGGGGGTCAAGGGATCTGAATGCTTTTCGAATGCACTTTATAAATATACCCTTTTTCAGTAAAGGGTTTAATCTCATCCAAAGAACCAAAAGGTTTAAAAGGTTCTATAAAGAACCACAGATAACTATTTCTTCTAAGAGCACAGTATTATCTCTACCAGACCTCTCTCTCCTCCACATCTCTCTCTCTCTCTCTCTCTCTCTCTCTCTCTCTCTCTCTCTCTCTCTCTCTCTCTCTCTCTCTCTCTCTCTCTCTCTCTCTCTCTCCTCCACATCTCTCTCTCTCTCTCTCTCCTCCACATCTCTCTCTCTCTCTCTCCTCCACATCTCTCTCTCTCTCTCTCTCCTCCTCATCTCTTTCTCGTGGCAACAGGTCACAAATCTTTCTGCTGTGATGGCACACTGTGGAATTTCACCCAGTAGATATGGGAGTTTATCAAAATTGGATTTGTTTTCAAATTCTTTGTCGATCTGTGTAATCTGAGGGAAATATGTATCTCTAATATGGTCATACGTTGGACAGGAGGTTAGGAAGTGCTGCTCCGTTTCCACCTCATTTTGTGGGCAGTGAGCACATAGCCTGTCTTCTCTTGAGAGCCAGGTCTGTCTACGGCGGCCTTTCTCAATAGCTCTCTCGCTCTCTCTCTCCTCCCATCTCTCTCTCTCTCCCCCATCTCTCTCTCTCTCTCTCTCTCTCTCTCTCTCTCTCTCTCTCTCTCTCTCTCTCTCTCGTTCTCTCTCTCGCTCTCGCTCTCTCTCTCTCTCTCTCTCTCTCCCTCTCTCTCTCTCGCTCGCTCTCGCACTCTCTTGCTCTCTCTCTCCCCCTCACCCATATCTCTCTCTCTCTCTCTGCCTTTCTGCACAGAATAATAAAATAAGGCAAAACAGAGGAGAGAAGGAAGGAATTGGGGATGGTTGTTTAACCCCGAAGGCATTACTTTAAGAATCCCCTGTCTCTCTCTCTCCTTCTGTCTCTCTCTCTCCTGTCTCTCTCTCTCTCCTCTCTCTCTCTCTCTCTCTCTCCTTCTGTCTCTCTCTCTCTCCTTCTCTCTCTCTCTCTCTCTCTCTCTCTCTCCTTCTGTCTCTCTCTCTCTCCTTCTCTCTCTCTCTCTCATTCTGTCTCTCTCTCTCTCCTCTCTCTCTCTCTCTCTCTCTCCTTCTGTCTCTCTCTCTCTCCTTCTCTCTCTCTCTCTCATTCTGTCTCTCTCTCTCCCTGGTTAGGTATGGAGAGTCCAGCATCTCGTTTCATCTTATTAGTGCCATCACTGAGACAGAGCTGCCTCTCTGAATTATAATGCTGAAAAGAGCAGAAAGAGAGAGGGATGGAGAGAAGGGGGAAAAATTAGGGTAGATGGAGAAATAGTGAGTGAGCAGAGAGAGCAAGAAAGAGAAAGTGAGATAAAGAAGATGGAAGGAAGAGAGAAATAGAGCAGAGAAATAGAAAGAGCAAAGGGAGAGAAATAGCTGTGAGAGAGGTAGAGAGATAAAGCGAGAGAGAAAGAGACAGTAGAGAGAGATTTAATGTTGTATCGCAGAGTCAGAGCACATCAACACTTCATTAGCCTGCTCCTTCTCCTGCAATTATATGTATGTGAGGACACTTTGCATTTCTGAAGTCTCCCCTGCAGGCAGCTTACAGATGGGACTTGTTTAATTAACAGCAATACTACATAGCTACAGCTAGAGCTACTGCGGACAGCTATGGCTAAAGCTAGAATAGAATATAGCTAACACTACTTCTACCGCTACAGAGCAGCATATAGCAAACATTACTTCTACCGCTACAGAGCAGCATATATCGAACACTACTTCTACCGCTACAGAGCAGCATATAGCTAACACTACTTCTACCGCTACAGAGCAACATATAGCTAACACTACTTCTGCCACTACCACTACAGAGCAGCATATAGCTAACACTACTTCTGCTACTACCACTACAGAGCAGCATATAGCTAACACTACTTCTACCACTACCGAGCAACATATAGATAACACTACTTCTACTGCTACAGAGCAGCATATAGCTAACACTACTTCTGCCACTACAGAGCAGCATATAGCTAACACTACTTCTACCACTACAGAGCAGCATATAGCTAACACTACTTCTACTGCTACAGAGCAGCATATAGCTAACACTACTTCTATCACTACAGAGCAGCATATAGCTAACACTACTTCTACCACTACAGAGCAGCATATAGCTAACACTACTTCTACTGCTACAGCGCAGCATATAGCTAACACTACTTCTATCACTACAGAGCAGCATATAGCTAACACTACCACTACCACCACAGTGGTTGCTCCACTAAATGTTTTTGTGATTATCCTGCAGGACTTAGAGGTCATTTGTGGTTTAGTACAGTACCCTGCGTCACCACTTCATTTCACCAGACAATACCCCTACCACTATAGAGAAGCAAATAGCTAAAACTACCCCTACTGCTACAGAGAAGAATGTAGCGAACATTGAGTCATGGTGAGTCATTATGTTGTCCAGGAACTTTTTAAAGCTGTGGTTCCAGTGAGTCAAGGTGAGTCATTATGTTGTTCAGTAACTGTTAAAGCTGTTGTTCCATTGAGTCAATATGTTGTTCAGTAACTGTTAAAGCTGTGGTTCCAGTGAGTCATTATGTTGTCAGTAACTGTTAAAGCTGTGGTTCCAGTGAGTCAATATGTTGTTCAGTAACTGTTAAAGCTGTGGTTCCAGTGAGTCAATATGTTGTTCAGTAACTGTTAAAGCTGTGGTTCCAGTGAGTCAATGTGAGTCATTATGTTGTCAGTAACTGTTAAAGCTGTGGTTCCAGTGAGTCAATATGTTGTCAGTAACTGTTAAAGCTGTGGTTCCAGTGAGTCAAGGTGAGTCATTATGTTGTTCAGTAACTGTTAAAGCTGTGGTTCCAGTGAGTCAATATGTTGTTAAGTAACTGTTAAAGCTGTGGTTCCAGTGAGTCAATATGTTGTTGAGTAACTGTTAAAGCTGTGGTTCCAGTGAGTCAATATGTTGTTCAGTAACTGTTAAAGCTGTGGTTCCAGTGAGTCAAGGTGAGTCCTTATGTCGTCAGTAACTGTTAAAGCTGTGGTTCCAGTGAGTCAATATGTTGTTAAGTAACTGTTAAAGCTGTGGTTCCAGTGAGTCATTATGTTGTTCAGTAACTGTTAAAGCTGTGGTTCCAGTGAGTCAATATGTTGATCAGTAACTGTTAAAGCTGTGGTTCCAGTGAGTCAATATGTTGATCAGTAACTGTTAAAGCTGTGGTTCCAGTGAGTCAATATGTTGTTCAGTAACTGTTAAAGCTGTGGTTCCAGTGAGTCAATATGTTGTTCAGTAACTGTTAAAGCTGTGGTTCCAGTGTGTCAATATGTTGTTCAGTAACTGTTAAAGCTGTGGTTCCAGTGAGTCAATATGTTGTTCAGTAACTGTTAAAGCTGTGGTTCCAGTGAGTCAAGGTGAGTCCTTATGTTGTCAGTAACTGTTAAAGCTGTGGTTCCAGTGAGTCATTATGTTGTCAGTAACTGTTAAAGCTGTGGTTCCAGTGAGTCATTATGTTGTTCAGTAACTGTTAAAGCTGTGGTTCCAGTGAGTCAATATGTTGTTCAGTAACTGTTAAAGCTGTGGTTCCAGTGAGTCAATATGTTGTTCAGTAACTGTTAAAGCTGTGGTTCCAGTGAGTCAATATGTTGTTCAGTAACTGTTAAAGCTGTGGTTCCAGTGAGTCAATATGTTGTCAGTAACTGTTAAAGCTGTGGTTCCAGTGAGTCAATATGTTGTTCAGTAACTGTTAAAGCTGTGGTTCCAGTGAGTCAATATGTTGTTCAGTAACTGTTAAAGCTGTGGTTCCAGTGAGTCAAGGTGAGTCATTATGTTGTCAGTAACTGTTAAAGCTGTGGTTCCAGTGAGTCAATATGTTGTTAAGTAACTGTTAAAGCTGTGGTTCCAGTGAGTCAATATGTTGTTCAGTAACTGTTAAAGCTGTGGTTCCAGTGAGTCGATATGTTGTTCAGTAACTGTTAAAGCTGTGGTTCCAGTGAGTCAAGGTGAGTCATTATGTTGTCAGTAACTGTTAAAGCTGTGGTTCCAGTGAGTCAATATGTTGTTCAGTAACTGTTAAAGCTGTGGTTCCAGTGAGTCAAGGTGAGTCATTATGTTGTCAGTAACTGTTAAAGCTGTGGTTCCAGTGAGTCAATATGTTGTTCAGTAACTGTTAAAGCTGTGGTTCCAGTGAGTCATTATGTTGTTCAGTAACTGTTAAAGCTGTGGTTCCAGTGAGTCAATATGTTGTTCAGTAACTGTTAAAGCTGTGGTTCCAGTGAGTCAAGGTGAGTCATTATGTTGTCAGTAACTGTTAAAGCTGTGGTTCCAGTGAGTCAATATGTTGTTCAGAAACTGTTAAAGCTGTGGTTCCAGTGAGTCATTATGTTGTTCAGTAACTGTTAAAGCTGTGGTTCCAGTGAGTCAAGGTGAGTCATTATGTTGTCAGTAACTGTTAAAGCTGTGGTTCCAGTGAGTCAATATGCTGTTCAGTAACTGTTAAAGCTGTGGTTCCAGTGAGTCAATATGTTGTTCAGTAACTGTTAAAGCTGTGGTTCCAGTGAGTCATTATGTTGTTCAGTAACTGTTAAAGCTGTGGTTCCAGTGAGTCAATATGTTGTTCAGTAACTGTTAAAGCTGTGGTTCCAGTGAGTCAATATGTTGTTCAGTAACTGTTAAAGCTGTGGTTCCAGTGAGTCAATATGTTGTTCAGTAACTGTTAAAGCTGTGGTTCCAGTGAGTCAATATGTTGTTCAGTAACTGTTAAAGCTGTGGTTCCAGTGAGTCAATATGTTGTTCAGTAACTGTTAAAGCTGTGGTTCCAGTGAGTCAATATGTTGTCAGTAACTGTTAAAGCTGTGGTTCCAGTGCAAGGTGAGTCATTATGTTGTCAGTAACTGTTAAAGCTGTGGTTCCAGTTAGTCAATATGTTGTTAAGTAACTGTTAAAGCTGTGGTTCCAGTGAGTCAAGGTGAGTCATTATGTTGTCAGTAACTGTTAAAGCTGTGGTTCCAGTGAGTCAAGGTGAGTCATTATGTTGTTCAGTAACTGTTAAAGCTGTGGTTCCAGTGAGTCAAGGTGAGTCATTATGTTGTTCAGTAACTGTTAAAGCTGTGGTTCCAGTGAGTCAATATGTTGTTCAGTAACTGTTAAAGCTGTGGTTCCAGTGAGTCAATATGTTGTTCAGTAACTGTTAAAGCTGTGGTTCCAGTGAGTCAATATGTTGTCAGTAACTGTTAAAGCTGTGGTTCCAGTGAGTCAATATGTTGTCAGTAACTGTTAAAGCTGTGGTTCCAGTGAGTCAAGGTGAGTCATTATGTTGTTCAGTAACTGTTAAAGCTGTGGTTCCAGTGAGTCAATATGTTGTTCAGTAACTGTTAAAGCTGTGGTTCCAGTGAGTCAATATGTTGTTGAGTAACTGTTAAAGCTGTGGTTCCAGTGAGTCAATATGTTGTTCAGTAACTGTTAAAGCTGTGGTTCCAGTGAGTCAAGGTGAGTCCTTATGTCGTCAGTAAATGTTAAAGCTGTGGTTCAAGTGAGTCAATATGTTGTTAAGTAACTGTTAAAGCTGTGGTTCCAGTGAGTCATTATGTTGTTCAGTAACTGTTAAAGCTGTGGTTCCAGTGAGTCAATATGTTGATCAGTAACTGTTAAAGCTGTGGTTCCAGTGAGTCAATATGTTGATCAGTAACTGTTAAAGCTGTGGTTCCAGTGAGTCAATATGTTGTTCAGTAACTGTTAAAGCTGTGGTTCCAGTGAGTCAATATGTTGTTCAGTAACTGTTAAAGCTGTGGTTCCAGTGTGTCAATATGTTGTTCAGTAACTGTTAAAGCTGTGGTTCCAGTGAGTCAATATGTTGTTCAGTAACTGTTAAAGCTGTGGTTCCAGTGAGTCAAGGTGAGTCCTTATGTTGTCAGTAACTGTTAAAGCTGTGGTTCCAGTGAGTCATTATGTTGTCAGTAACTGTTAAAGCTGTGGTTCCAGTGAGTCATTATGTTGTTCAGTAACTGTTAAAGCTGTGGTTCCAGTGAGTCAATATGTTGTTCAGTAACTGTTAAAGCTGTGGTTTCAGTGAGTCAATATGTTGTTCAGTAACTGTTAAAGCTGTGGTTCCATTGAGTCAATATGTTGTTCAGTAACTGTTAAAGCTGTGGTTCCAGTGAGTCATTATGTTGTCAGTAACTGTTAAAGCTGTGGTTCCAGTGAGTCAATATGTTGTTCAGTAACTGTTAAAGCTGTGGTTCCAGTGAGTCAATATGTTGTTCAGTAACTGTTAAAGCTGTGGTTCCAGTGAGTCAAGGTGAGTCATTATGTTGTCAGTAACTGTTAAAGCTGTGGTTCCAGTGAGTCAATATGTTGTTAAGTAACTGTTAAAGCTGTGGTTCCAGTGAGTCAATATGTTGTTCAGTAACTGTTAAAGCTGTGGTTCCAGTGAGTCGATATGTTGTTCAGTAACTGTTAAAGCTGTGGTTCCAGTGAGTCAAGGTGAGTCATTATGTTGTCAGTAACTGTTAAAGCTGTGGTTCCAGTGAGTCAATATGTTGTTCAGTAACTGTTAAAGCTGTGGTTCCAGTGAGTCAAGGTGAGTCATTATGTTGTCAGTAACTGTTAAAGCTGTGGTTCCAGTGAGTCAATATGTTGTTCAGTAACTGTTAAAGCTGTGGTTCCAGTGAGTCATTATGTTGTTCAGTAACTGTTAAAGCTGTGGTTCCAGTGAGTCAATATGTTGTTCAGTAACTGTTAAAGCTGTGGTTCCAGTGAGTCAAGGTGAGTCATTATGTTGTCAGTAACTGTTAAAGCTGTGGTTCCAGTGAGTCAATATGTTGTTCAGTAACTGTTAAAGCTGTGGTTCCAGTGAGTCATTATGTTGTTCAGTAACTGTTAAAGCTGTGGTTCCAGTGAGTCAAGGTGAGTCATTATGTTGTCAGTAACTGTTAAAGCTGTGGTTCCAGTGAGTCAATATGCTGTTCAGTAACTGTTAAAGCTGTGGTTCCAGTGAGTCAATATGTTGTTCAGTAACTGTTAAAGCTGTGGTTCCAGTGAGTCATTATGTTGTTCAGTAACTGTTAAAGCTGTGGTTCCAGTGAGTCAATATGTTGTTCAGTAACTGTTAAAGCTGTGGTTCCAGTGAGTCAATATGTTGTTCAGTAACTGTTAAAGCTGTGGTTCCAGTGAGTCAATATGTTGTTCAGTAACTGTTAAAGCTGTGGTTCCAGTGAGTCAATATGTTGTTCAGTAACTGTTAAAGCTGTGGTTCCAGTGAGTCAATATGTTGTTCAGTAACTGTTAAAGCTGTGGTTCCAGTGAGTCAATATGTTGTCAGTAACTGTTAAAGCTGTGGTTCCAGTGCAAGGTGAGTCATTATGTTGTCAGTAACTGTTAAAGCTGTGGTTCCAGTGAGTCAATATGTTGTTAAGTAACTGTTAAAGCTGTGGTTCCAGTGAGTCAAGGTGAGTCATTATGTTGTTCAGTAACTGTTAAAGCTGTGGTTCCAGTGAGTCAAGGTGAGTCATTATGTTGTTCAGTAACTGTTAAAGCTGTGGTTCCAGTGAGTCAATATGTTGTTCAGTAACTGTTAAAGCTGTGGTTCCAGTGAGTCAATATGTTGTCAGTAACTGTTAAAGCTGTGGTTCCAGTGAGTCAATATGTTGTTCAGTAACTGTTAAAGCTGTGGTTCCAGTGAGTCAATATGTTGTTCAGTAACTGTTAAAGCTGTGGTTCCAGTGAGTCAATATGTTGTTCAGTAACTGTTAAAGCTGTGGTTCCAGTGAGTCAATATGTTGTCAGTAACTGTTAAAGCTGTGGTTCCAGTGAGTCAAGGTGAGTCATTATGTTGTTCAGTAACTGTTAAAGCTGTGGTTCCAGTGAGTCAAGGTGAGTCATTATGTTGTTCAGTAACTGTTAAAGCTGTGGTTCCAGTGAGTCAAGGTGAGTCAATATGTTGTTCAGTAACTGTTAAAGCTGTGGTTCCAGTGAGTCAAGGTGAGTCATTATGTTGTCAGTAACTGTTAAAGCTGTGGTTCCAGTGAGTCAATATGCTGTTCAGTAACTGTTAAAGCTGTGGTTCCAGTGAGTCAATATGTTGTTCAGTAACTGTTAAAGCTGTGGTTCCAGTGAGTCATTATGTTGTTCAGTAACTGTTAAAGCTGTGGTTCCAGTGAGTCAATATGTTGTTCAGTAACTGTTAAAGCTGTGGTTCCAGTGAGTCAATATGTTGTTCAGTAACTGTTAAAGCTGTGGTTCCAGTGAGTCAATATGTTGTTCAGTAACTGTTAAAGCTGTGGTTCCAGTGAGTCAATATGTTGTTCAGTAACTGTTAAAGCTGTGGTTCCAGTGAGTCAATATGTTGTTCAGTAACTGTTAAAGCTGTGGTTCCAGTGAGTCAATATGTTGTCAGTAACTGTTAAAGCTGTGGTTCCAGTGAGTCAAGGTGAGTCATTATGTTGTTCAGTAACTGTTAAAGCTGTGGTTCCAGTGAGTCAAGGTGAGTCATTATGTTGTTCAGTAACTGTTAAAGCTGTGGTTCCAGTGAGTCAAGGTGAGTCAATATGTTGTTCAGTAACTGTTAAAGCTGTGGTTCCAGTGAGTCAAGGTGAGTCATTATGTTGTCAGTAACTGTTAAAGCTGTGGTTCCAGTGAGTCAATATGCTGTTCAGTAACTGTTAAAGCTGTGGTTCCAGTGAGTCAATATGTTGTTCAGTAACTGTTAAAGCTGTGGTTCCAGTGAGTCATTATGTTGTTCAGTAACTGTTAAAGCTGTGGTTCCAGTGAGTCAATATGTTGTTCAGTAACTGTTAAAGCTGTGGTTCCAGTGAGTCAATATGTTGTTCAGTAACTGTTAAAGCTGTGGTTCCAGTGAGTCATTATGTTGTTCAGTAACTGTTAAAGCTGTGGTTCCAGTGAGTCAATATGTTGTTCAGTAACTGTTAAAGCTGTGGTTCCAGTGAGTCAAGGTGAGTCATTATGTTGTCAGTAACTGTTAAAGCTGTGGTTCCAGTGAGTCAATATGCTGTTCAGTAACTGTTAAAGCTGTGGTTCCAGTGAGTCAATATGTTGTTCAGTAACTGTTAAAGCTGTGGTTCCAGTGAGTCAATATGTTGTCAGTAACTGTTAAAGCTGTGGTTCCAGTGAGTCAAGGTGAGTCATTATGTTGTTCAGTAACTGTTAAAGCTGTGGTTCCAGTGAGTCAATATGTTGTTCAGTAACTGTTAAAGCTGTGGTTCCAGTGAGTCAATATGTTGTTCAGTAACTGTTAAAGCTGTGGTTCCAGTGAGTCAATATGTTGTTCAGTAACTGTTAAAGCTGTGGTTCCAGTGAGTCAATATGTTGTCAGTAACTGTTAAAGCTGTGGTTCCAGTGAGTCAAGGTGAGTCATTATGTTGTTCAGTAACTGTTAAAGCTGTGGTTCCAGTGAGTCAAGGTGAGTCATTATGTTGTTCAGTAACTGTTAAAGCTGTGGTTCCAGTGAGTCAAGGTGAGTCAATATGTTGTTCAGTAACTGTTAAAGCTGTGGTTCCAGTGAGTCAAGGTGAGTCAATATGTTGTTCAGTAACTGTTAAAGCTGTGGTTCCAGTGAGTCATTATGTTGTTCAGTAACTGTTAAAGCTGTGGTTCCAGTGAATCAATATGTTGTTCAGTAACTGTTACAGCTGTGGTTCCAGTGAGTCATTATGTTGTTCAGTAACTGTTAAAGCTGTGGTTCCAGTGAATCAATATGTTGTTCAGTAACTGTTAAAGCAGTGGTTCCAGTGAGTCAATATGTTGTTCAGTAACTGTTAAAGCTGTGGTTCCAGTGAGTCAATATGTTGTTCAGTAACTGTTAAAGCTGTGGTTCCAGTGAGTCAATATGTTGTTCAGTAACTGTTAAAGCTGTGGTTCCAGTGAGTCATTATGTTGTTCAGTAACTGTTAAAGCTGTGGTTCCAGTGAGTCAATATGTTGTTCAGTAACTGTTAAAGATGTGGTTCCAGTGAGTCAAGGTGAGTCATTATGTTGTCAGTAACTGTTAAAGCTGTGGTTCCAGTGAGTCAATATGTTGTCAGTAACTGTTAAAGCTGTGGTTCCAGTGAGTCAAGGTGAGTCATTATGTTGTCAGTAACTGTTAAAGCTGTGGTTCCAGTGAGTCAATATGTTGTCAGTAACTGTTAAAGCTGTGGTTCCAGTGAGTCAAGGTGAGTCATTATGTTGTCAGTAACTGTTAAAGCTGTGGTTCCAGTGAGTCAATATGTTGTTAAGTAACTGTTAAAGCTGTGGTTCCAGTGAGTCAAGGTGAGTCATTATGTTGTCAGTAACTGTTAAAGCTGTGGTTCCAGTGAGTCAAGGTGAGTCATTATGTTGTTCAGTAACTGTTAAAGCTGTGGTTCCAGTGAGTCAATATGTTGTCAGTAACTGTTAAAGCTGTGGTTCCAGTGAGTAAATATGTTGTCAGTAACTGTTAAAGCTGTGGTTCCAGTGAGTCAATATGTTGTTCAGTAACTGTTAAAGCTGTGGTTCCAGTGAGTCAATATGTTGTTCAGTAACTGTTAAAGCTGTGGTTCCAGTGAGTCAATATGTTGTCAGTAACTGTTAAAGCTGTGGTTCCAGTGAGTCAAGGTGAGTCATTATGTTGTTCAGTAACTGTTAAAGCTGTGGTTCCAGTGAGTCAAGGTGAGTCATTATGTTGTTCAGTAACTGTTAAAGCTGTGGTTCCAGTGAGTCAAGGTGAGTCAATATGTTGTTCAGTAACTGTTAAAGCTGTGGTTCCAGTGAGTCAAGGTGAGTCAATATGTTGTTCAGTAACTGTTAAAGCTGTGGTTCCAGTGAGTCATTATGTTGTTCAGTAACTGTTAAAGCTGTGGTTCCAGTGAATCAATATGTTGTTCAGTAACTGTTACAGCTGTGGTTCCAGTGAGTCATTATGTTGTTCAGTAACTGTTAAAGCTGTGGTTCCAGTGAATCAATATGTTGTTCAGTAACTGTTAAAGCAGTGGTTCCAGTGAGTCAATATGTTGTTCAGTAACTGTTAAAGCTGTGGTTCCAGTGAGTCAATATGTTGTTCAGTAACTGTTAAAGCTGTGGTTCCAGTGAGTCAATATGTTGTTCAGTAACTGTTAAAGCTGTGGTTCCAGTGAGTCATTATGTTGTTCAGTAACTGTTAAAGCTGTGGTTCCAGTGAGTCAATATGTTGTTCAGTAACTGTTAAAGATGTGGTTCCAGTGAGTCAAGGTGAGTCATTATGTTGTCAGTAACTGTTAAAGCTGTGGTTCCAGTGAGTCAATATGTTGTCAGTAACTGTTAAAGCTGTGGTTCCAGTGAGTCAAGGTGAGTCATTATGTTGTCAGTAACTGTTAAAGCTGTGGTTCCAGTGAGTCAATATGTTGTTCAGTAACTGTTAAAGCTGTGGTTCCATTGAGTCAATATGTTGTTCAGTAACTGTTAAAGCTGTGGTTCCAGTGAGTCAATATGTTGTTCAGTAACTGTTAAAGCTGTGGTTCCAGTGAGTCATTATGTTGTTCAGTAACTGTTAAAGCTGTGGTTCCAGTGAGTCAATATGTTGTTCAGTAACTGTTAAAGCTGTGGTTCCAGTGAGTCAATATGTTGTTCAGTAACTGTTAAAGCTGTGGTTCCAGTGAGTCAAGGTGAGTCATTATGTTGTTCAGTAACTGTTAAAGCTGTGGTTCCAGTGAGTCAATATGTTGTCAGTAACTGTTAAAGCTGTGGTTCCAGTGAGTCAATATGTTGTCAGTAACTGTTAAAGCTGTGGTTCCAGTGAGTCAATATGTTGTTCAGTAACTGTTAAAGCTGTGGTTCCAGTGAGTCAATATGTTGTTCAGTAACTGTTAAAGCTGTGGTTCCAGTGAGTCATTATGTTGTCAGTAACTGTTAAAGCTGTGGTTCCAGTGAGTCATTATGTTGTTCAGTAACTGTTAAAGCTGTGGTTCCAGTGAGTCAATATGTTGTTCAGTAACTGTTAAAGCTGTGGTTCCAGTGAGTCAATATGTTGTTCAGTAACTGTTAAAGCTGTGGTTGCAGTGAGTCAATATGTTGTTCAGTAACTGTTAAAGCTGTGGTTCCAGTGAGTCAAGGTGAGTCATTATGTTGTTCAGTAACTGTTAAAGCTGTGGTTCCAGTGAGTCAATATGTTGTCAGTAACTGTTAAAGCTGTGGTTCCAGTGAGTCATTATGTTGTTCAGTAACTGTTAAAGCTGTGGTTCCAGTGAATCAATATGTTGTTCAGTAACTGTTACAGCTGTGGTTCCAGTGAGCCATTATGTTGTTCAGTAACTGTTAAAGCTGTGGTTCCAGTGAATCAATATGTTGTTCAGTAACTGTTAAAGCAGTGGTTCCAGTGAGTCAATATGTTGTTCCGTAACTGTTAAAGCTGTGGTTCCAGTGAGTCAATATGTTGTTCAGTAACTGTTAAAGCTGTGGTTCCAGTGAGTCAATATGTTGTTCAGTAACTGTTAAAGCTGTGGTTCCAGTGAGTCATTATGTTGTTCAGTAACTGTTAAAGCTGTGGTTCCAGTGAGTCAATATGTTGTTCAGTAACTGTTAAAGATGTGGTTCCAGTGAGTCAAGGTGAGTCATTATGTTGTCAGTAACTGTTAAAGCTGTGGTTCCAGTGAGTCAATATGTTGTCAGTAACTGTTAAAGCTGTGGTTCCAGTGAGTCAAGGTGAGTCATTATGTTGTCAGTAACTGTTAAAGCTGTGGTTCCAGTGAGTCAATATGTTGTCAGTAACTGTTAAAGCTGTGGTTCCAGTGAGTCAAGGTGAGTCATTATGTTGTCAGTAACTGTTAAAGCTGTGGTTCCAGTGAGTCAATATGTTGTTAAGTAACTGTTAAAGCTGTGGTTCCAGTGAGTCAAGGTGAGTCATTATGTTGTCAGTAACTGTTAAAGCTGTGGTTCCAGTGAGTCAAGGTGAGTCATTATGTTGTTCAGTAACTGTTAAAGCTGTGGTTCCAGTGAGTCAATATGTTGTCAGTAACTGTTAAAGCTGTGGTTCCAGTGAGTCAATATGTTGTTCAGTAACTGTTAAAGCTGTGGTTCCAGTGAGTCAATATGTTGTTCAGTAACTGTTAAAGCTGTGGTTCCAGTGAGTCAATATGTTGTTCAGTAACTGTTAAAGCTGTGGTTCCAGTGAGTCAATATGTTGTCAGTAACTGTTAAAG
>NC_068424.1:76959097-76966597 GCF_023373465.1 Oncorhynchus keta
TCTCCCCCTATCCCTCTCTCATCTCTCTCCTCTCCCTCTCTCTCTCTCCCTATCCCTCCTCTCTCTCTCCCCCCTATCCCCTATCCCTCCCTCTCTCTCTCTCCCCTATCCCCCTCTCCTCTCTATCTCTCTCTCTCTCTCTCTCCCTATCCTCTCTCCCTATCCTCTCTCATCTCTCTCTCCCCTCTCTCTCTATCTCTCCCTATCCCTCCTCTCTCTCTCTCTCTCTCTCCTCTCTCTCTCTCTCTCTCTCTCTCTCTCTCTCTCTCTCTCTCTCTCTCTCTCTCAATTCAATTCAATTCAAAAGGGCTTTATTGGCATGGGAAACATGTGTTAACATTGCCAAAGCAAGTGAGGTAGATAATATATATAGTGAATATATAAAATGAAATAAACAATAAAAATGTACAGTAAACATTGCACGTACAGAAGTTTCAAAACAATAAAGACATTACAGATGTCATATTATATATATACAGTGTTTTAACAATGTACAAATGGTTAAAGGATACAAGATAAAATAAATAAGCATAAATATGGGTTGTATTTACAATGGTGTTTGTTCTTCACTGGTTGCCCTTTTCTCACGGCAACAGGTCACAAATCTTGCTGCTGTGATGGCACACTATGGTATTTCACCCATTACATATGAGAGTTTATCAAAATTGGATTTGTTTTCAAATTCTTTGTGGATCTGTGTAATCTGAGGGAAATATGTCTCTCTAATATGGTCCCTCTCTACCCATCTCTCTCTCTCTCTCTCTCCCTCTCTCTCTCCCCCTAAGCATCCCTCTCTCTCTCTCCCTATCCCTCTCTCTCTCAGCCCATTCTTGCATAATCAATGCTTGGAGTTTGTCAGAATTTTTGGGGTTTTGTTTGTCCACCTGCCTCTTGAGGATTGACCACAAGTTCTCAATGGGATTAAGGTCTGGGGAGTTTCCTGGCCATGGACCCAAAATATTGATGTTTTGTTCCCCGAGCCACTTTTGCCTTATGGCAAGGTGCTCCATCATGCTGGAAAAGGCATTGTTTGTCACCAGACTGTTCCTGGATGGTTGGGAGAAGTTGCTCTCGGAGGATGTGTTGGTACCATTCTTTATTCATGGCTGTGTTCTTAGGCAAAATTGTGAGTGAGCCCACTCCCTTGGCTGAGAAGCAACCCCACACATGAATGGTCTCAGGATGCTTTACTGTTGGCATGACACAGGACTGATGGTAGCGCTCACCTTGTCTTCTCCAGACACGCTTTTTTCCAGATGCCCCAAACAATCGGAAAGGGGATTCATCAGAGAAAATGACTTTACCCCAGTCCTCAGCAGTCCAATCCCTGTACCTTCTGCAGAATATTAGTCTGTCCCTGATGTTTTTTCTAGAGGGAAGTGGCTTCTTTGCTGCCCTTCTTGACACCAGGCCATCCTCCAAAAGTCTTCCACTCACACCTGCCTGTTGCCATTCCTGAGCAAACTCTGTACTGGTGGTGCCCCGATCCCACTGCTGAATCAACTTTAGGAGACGGTCCTGGCGCTTGCTGGACTTTCTTGGGCGCCCTGAAGCCTTCTTCACAACAATTGAACTGTTCTCCTTGAAGTTCTCGATGATCCGATAAATTGTTGTTTTAGGTGCAATCTTACTGGCAGAAATATCCTTGCCTGGGAACCCCTTTTTTTGTGCAAAGCAATGATGACGACACATGTTCCCTTGCAGGTACCATGGTTGACAGAGGAAGAACAATGATTCCAAGCACCACCCTCCTTTTGAAGCTTCCAATCTTTTATTTGAACTCAATCAGCATGACAGAGTGATCTACAGCTTTGTCCATGTCAACACTCACAGTTGCAACATTCACACAGACATAGAAACTGTGTGGTACCAATATCTGTCATGTGTTATGTTATTCATGAGTCAATTAATGATCCATTCTGTGTTTTGACTCTTCACTGTTCCAGTCCATTCAGGCAGCTTTGGTGAGAGGGAAGTGTTCATTCTGAATCAGTAAAGAATGAATCATTGATGGACGTGTGGTGATCCTCTATAAACAACAGCACAGCTGAAGCGGTGTGGACGTCTCTGATTTGAAGCTATGTGTGTGTGTGTGTGTGTGTGTGTGTGTGTGTGTGTGTGTGTGTGTGTGTGTGTGTGTGTGTGTGTGTGTGTGTGTGTGTGTGTGTGTGTGTGTGTGTGTGTGTGTGTGTGTGTGTGTGTGTGTGTGTGTGTGTGTGTGTGTGTGTGTGTGTGGTTTTACTATCCTTGACCAGAAGGCCTCCCAAGCATAGTGAAATGAGGAAAATTCGGACAAGTGGGGATATTTCCCCGGGCCCCACAAAGAAAAACTAAATTTTACTTTGGAGTTAAGGCTAGTGCTAGTGTTAAGGCTATGTTAGGGTTAGGGTTAAGGCTAGTGCTAGTGTTAAGGCTATGTTAGGGTTAGGGTTAAGGCTAGTGCTAGTGTTAAGGCTATGTTAGGGTTAGGGTTAAGGCTAGTGCTAGTGTTAAGGCTATGTTAGGGTTAGGGTTAAGGCTAGTGCTAGTGTTAAGGCTATGTTAGGGTTAGGGTTAAGGCTAGTGCTAGTGTTAAGGCTATGTTAGGGTTAGGGTTAAGGCTAGTGCTAGTGTTAAGGCTGTGTTAGGGTTAGGGTTAAGGCTAGTGCTAGTGTTAAGGCTATGTTAGGGTTAGGGTTAAGGCTAGTGCTAGTGTTAAGGCTATGTTAGGGTTAGGGTTAAGGCTAGTGCTAGTGTTAAGGCTATGTTAGGGTTAGGGTTAAGGCTAGTGCTAGTGTTAAGGCTATGTTAGGGTTAGGGTTAAGGCTAGTGCTAGTGTTAAGGCTATGTTAGGGTTAGCGTTAAGGCTAGTGCTAGTGTTAAGGCTATGTTAGGGTTAGGGTTAAGGCTAGTGCTAGTGTTAAGGCTATGTTAGGGTTAGGGTTAAGGCTAGTGCTAGTGTTAAGGCTATGTTAGGGTTAGGGTTAAGGCTAGTGCTAGTGTTAAGGCTGTGTTAGGGTTAAGGCTAGTGCTAGTGTTAAGGCTATGTTAGGGTTAGGGTTAAGGCTATGTTAGGGTTAGGGTTAAGGCTAGTGCTAGTGTTAAGGCTATGTTAGGGTTAGGGTTAAGGCTAGTGCTAGTGTTAAGGCTATGTTAGGGTTAGGGTTAAGGCTAGTGCTAGTGTTAAGGCTGTGTTAGGGTTAGCGTTAAGGCTAGTGCTAGTGTTAAGGCTATGTTAGGGTTAGGGTTAAGGCTAGTGCTAGTGTTAAGGCTATGTTAGGGTTAGGTTAAGGCTAGTGCTAGTGTTAAGGCTATGTTAGGGTTAGGGTTAAGGCTAGTGCTAGTGTTAAGGCTATGTTAGGTTAGCGTTAAGGCTAGTGCTAGTGTTAAGGCTATGTTAGGGTTAGGGTTAAGGCTAGTGCTAGTGTTAAGGCTATGTTAGGGTTAGGGTTAAGGCTAGTGCTAGTGTTAAGGCTATGTTAGGGTTAGGGTTAAGGCTAGTGCTAGTGTTAAGGCTGTGTTAGGGTTAAGGCTAGTGCTAGTGTTAAGGCTATGTTAGGGTTAGGGTTAAGGCTATGTTAGGGTTAGGGTTAAGGCTAGTGCTAGTGTTAAGGCTATGTTAGGGTTAGGGTTAAGGCTAGTGCTAGTGTTAAGGCTGTGTTAGGGTTAGCGTTAAGGCTAGTGCTAGTGTTAAGGCTATGTTAGGGTTAGGGTTAAGGCTATGTTAGGGTTAGTGTTAAGGCTATGTTAGGGTTAGTGTTATGGTTATGTAAGTTTTAGGGTTATGTTAGGGTTATGTATGGGTTAGGGTTATGGTTATGTAAGGTTTAGGGTTATGGTTATGTAAGGTTTAGGGTTATGGTTATGTATGGGTTAGGGTTATGGTTATGTAAGGTTTAGGGTTATGTATGGGTTAGGGTTAATGCTATGGATGGGTTAGGGTTAAGGCTATGTATGGGTCAGGGTTATGGTTATGTATGGGTTAGGGTTATGGTTATGTACGGGTTAGGGTTATGGTTATGTATGGGTTAGGGTTATGGTTATGTACGGGTTAGGGTTATGGTTATGTATGGGTTAGGGTTATGGTTATGTAAGGGTTAGGGTTATGGTTATGTATGGGTTAGGGTTATGGTTATGTAAGGTTTAGGGTTATGGTTATGTATGGGTTAGGGTTATGGTTATGTAAGGTTTAGGGTTATGTATGGGTTAGGGTTAATGCTATGTATGGGTTAGGGTTAAGGCTATGTATGGGTTAGGGTTATGGTTATGTATGGGTTAGGGTTGTGGTTATGTATGGGTTAGGGTTATGGTTATGTACGGGTTAGGGTTATGGTTATGTATGGGTTAGGGTTATGGTTATGTAAGGGTTAGGGTTATGGTTATGTATGGGTTAGGGTTATGGTTAAGTGTGGGTTAGGTTATGGTTATGTACGGGTTAGGGTTATTGTTATGTATGGGTTAGGGTTATGTATGGGTTAGAGTTATGGTTATGTATGGGTTAGGGTTATAGTTATGGTTATGTATGGGTTAGGGTTATTGTTATGTATGGGTTAGGGTTATGGTTATGTATGGGTTAGGGTTATGGTTATGTATGGGTTAGGGTTATGGTTATGGTTATGTATGGGTTAGGGTTATTGTTATGTATGGGTTAGGGTTATGGTTATGTATGGGTTAGGGTTATGGTTATGTATGGGTTAGGGTTATGGTTATGTATGGGTTAGGGTTATGGTTATGTATGGGTTAGGGTTATGGTTAAGTGTGGGTTAGGGTTATGGTTATGGTTATGTACGGGTTAGGGTTATTGTTATGTATGGGTTAGGGTTATGGTTATGTATGGGTTAGAGTTATGGTTATGTATGGGTTAGGGTTATTGTTATGTATGGGTTAGGGTTATGGTTGTGTATGCTTGTGCACATAGAAGTCAGTGATTCATGTCTACTATTGGTCAGTGAGGCAGTACACACGTGATGCGACTAAAATGACAGGGTCTTTAGTTGACTGAAATGACAGGGTCTTTAGTTGACTGAAATGACAGGGTCTTCAGTTGACTGAAATGACAGGGTCTTTAGTTGACTGAAATGACAGGGTCTTTAGTTGACTGAAATGGCCCACTGTTTTCATCATCCTGACCATAACCAGACTAATCATTACTTAAATGACAGACGTGACTAAAACAGAATTATATTTTAGTCATAATGGCAAAGACTAAATGAATAAAAATTGTTCCAAATTTAACACTGGACTGTGTGTGTAGGGGTGTGAGTTTTTTGTGCGTTTTGTGTGTGATTTGTGTGTGATTTTTTTAATGTCTCTGATTTCAATCTCGGGCTTTCGATGGACAGACGGCGTTTCCATTAGAAACACATTATCTGAAGACTTGTTTATTATAAATGTAAGTACAATTGAGTGGAATTATCCATTTAACAGAGTAGAGTCTTTCATTAAAATCGCATTGATGGTAAAGTCATGATATAACCCAGATCGCAA
Organism: Oncorhynchus keta; assembly: GCF_023373465.1. Taxonomy (NCBI): domain Eukaryota; kingdom Metazoa; phylum Chordata; class Actinopteri; order Salmoniformes; family Salmonidae; genus Oncorhynchus; species Oncorhynchus keta. The sequence continues at coordinate 76,964,564 of NC_068424.1, forward strand.
AAAATGTCCCCCTGCATGCTAAATCCCACCAGCCCAAGGCTATAAATTCCTACCTCCAGCGGGCAAATGGAGTTGGCCGTTCAAGACGTGATTTACATCTGGCGGGCAGCACCCACTCATAGGACCGCTATAAGTCCTTGGCAGCACTCACTCATAGGACCGCTATAAGTCCTTGGCAGCACTCACTCATAGGACCGCTATAAGCCCTTGGCAGCACCCACTCATAGGACCGCTATAAGCCCTTGGCAGCACTCACTCATAGGACCGCTATAAGCCCTTGGCAGCACCCACTCATAGGACCGCTATAAGCCCTTGGCAGCACCCACTCATAGGACCGCTATAAGTCCTTGGCAGCACCCACTCATAGGACCGCTATAAGTCCTTGGCAGCACCCACTCATAGGACCGCTATAAGTCCTTGGCAGCACCCACTCATAGGACCGCTATAAGTCCTTGGCAGCACCCATTCATAGGACCGCTATAAGTCCTTGGCAGCACCCACTCATAGAACCGCTATAAGTCCTTGGCAGCACCCACTCATAGGACCGCTATAAGCCCTTGGCAGCACCCACTCATAGAACTGCTATAAGTCCTTGGCAGCACCCACTCATAGAACCGCTATAAGTCCTTGGCAGCACCCACTCATAGGACCGCTATAAGTCCTTGGCAGCACCCACTCATAGGACCGCTATAAGTCCTTGGCAGCACCCACTCATAGAACCGCTATAAGTCCTTGGCAGCACCCACTCATAGGACCGCTATAAGTCCTTGGCAGCACCCACTCATAGAACCGCTATAAGTCCTTGGCAGCACCCACTCATAGGACCGCTATAAGCCCTTGGCAGCACCCACTCATAGGACCGCTATAAGCCCTTGGCAGCACCCACTCATAGGACCGCTATAAGCCCTTGGCAGCACCCACTCATAGGACCGCTATAAGTCCTTGGCAGCACCCACTCATAGGACCGCTATAAGTCCTTGGCAGCACCCACTCATAGGACCGCTATAAGCCCTTGGCAGCACCCACTCATAGGACCGCTATAAGTCCTTGGCAGCACCCACTCATAGGACCGCTATAAGTCCTTGGCAGCACCCACTCATAGGACCGCTATAAGTCCTTGGCAGCACCCACTCATAGGACCGCTATAAGTCCTTGGCAGCACCCACTCATAGGACCGCTATAAGTCCTTGGCAGCACCCACTCATAGGACCGCTATAAGCCCTTGGCAGCACCCACTCATAGGACCGCTATAAGCCCTTGGCAGCACCCACTCATAGGACCGCTATAAGCCCTTGGCAGGTCACTTGGGAACCTCTGGCTTTTTTTCCCATCCACTCAGAGGAGAGATATAAGCCTTAGGCAAGCCATCTAGCCATGAGCTAATGTGAAAGACAATAGCAAGAAATTGCTTTAATCTCAAATTGGGCCTGCCACCTTTCAGCTAACCACAGCCAGCCAGAGGCTGCAAGCTGTTATTGTTGTTTCTATAAATACCCTTACATTTGTTGTGATTTTAATTTGATTTGATTTATTTGCTCATGTAAAAGCACAACACAACAACACATGTGGACATGATGCATTTACAATAATTGAGGATGTTACACACAGTAATATAGAGTTTAACTACATTCATGATGTGCTGATTATGCCCAAAAATAGCCCACATTTTTGCCATTGATTTAATATACTATATATTTTTCCATCAACCTTTCAAACCTGTCTTTGATACAGATAGTAGCCAGTAGATTTTTGGAAAATGTACTTCCACAGGCTTTTGAAACAGTTTCATTGTTTTTATCCCCATCACCACGAAACGTTTTGAAGAACTGAACAAAGCTGCACCAATCCAGTTGACTTCGATAGATGGAGCACCAATTCGCGAGCATGGATTTTTGAATCCTGCAATGGAGAGACAAGAGTGCCAGTGACATTCGCGGGAGATAATAGACTTTGTTAGATAGCTAGCTCGTCGGTTTATTTAAAAAAATTCAAAACAATGCACCAGATTGGAATGAAACCTTTGTCTGTTCAAGT
>NC_068424.1:76976597-77034097 GCF_023373465.1 Oncorhynchus keta
AGTATGTCTGTCTATCCTCCTCTGTAATTCATCAGTATGTCTGTCTATCCTCCTCTGTAATTCATCAGTATGTCTGTCTATCCTCCTCTGTAATTCATCAGTATGTCTGTCTATCCTCCTCTGTAATTCATCAGTATGTCTGTCTATCCTCCTCTGTAATTCATCAGTATGTCTGTCTATCCTCCTCTGTAATTCATCAGTATGTCTGTCTATCCTCCTCTGTAATTCATCAGTATGTCTGTCTATCCTCCTCTGTAATTCATCAGTATGTCTGTCTATCCTCCTCTGTAATTCATCAGTATGTCTGTCTATCCTCCTCTGTAATTCATCAGTATGTCTGTCTATCCTCCTCTGTAATTCATCAGTATGTCTGTCTATCCTCCTCTGTAATTCATCAGTATGTCTGTCTGTCTATCCTCCTCTGTAATTCATCAGTATGTCTGTCTATCCTCCTCTGTAATTCATCAGTATGTCTGTCTGTCTATCCTGCTCTGTAATTCATCAGTATGTCTGTCTATCCTCCTCTGTAATTCATCAGTATGTCTGTCTATCCTCCTCTGTAATTCATCAGTATGTCTGTCTATCCTCCTCTGTAATTCATCAGTATGTCTGTCTATCCTCCTCTGTAATTCATCAGTATGTCTGTCTATCCTCCTCTGTAATTCATCAGTATGTCTGTCTATCCTCCTCTGTAATTCATCAGTATGTCTGTCTCTTCTCCTCTGTAATTCATCAGTATGTCTGTCTATCCTCCTCTGTAATTCATCAGTATGTCTGTCTATCCTCCTCTGTAATTCATCAGTATGTCTGTCTGTCTATCCTCCTCTGTAATTCATCAGTATGTGTTTCACGACCTCCGCCGAAGTCGGTTCTCCCCTTTGTTCGTTCGGCGGCCGACGTCACCGGCCTTGTAGCCATCGCCGCTCCATTTTTAATTGTTACATTTGTTTTGTCTTGTTCACCGCACACCTGGTTTACATTCCCTAATCACACTGCATACATACATTCCTCTGTTCCCGGCATGTCTTTGTGCAGAATTGTTTTGTGTTGGGTTTGTTTATTCGCGTCAGTCTGGGTTTTCAGCCTCGTATTGCATGTACTCTATTTGGGGTTGTTGTTTGGTGAACCTGTTTGCATTATTATTGACGGTATTTTGCGCCAGTCTAGTTGGGTGCTCTTGGCTAATGAAGTCGCCTGATGACCTGTTCTTTGCTCTCCTGCACTTGACACAAATGACCAGCAGCGAAAACCCTGATAATGTCTGTCTATCCTCCAATGTAATTCATCAGTATGTCTGTCTTACTCTGTAATTTATCAGTATGTATGTCTATTCTCATCTGTAATTCATCAGTATGTCTGTCTTACTCTGTAATTCATCAGTATGTCTGTCTATTCTCCTCTGTAATTCATCAGTATGTCTGTCTATTCTTCTCTGTAATTCATCAGTATGTCTGTCTATTCTCCTCTGTAATTCATCAGTATGTCTGTCTATTCTCCTCTGTAATTCATCAGTATGTCTGTCTATTCTCCTCTGTAATTCATCAGTATGTCTGTCTTACTCTGTAATTCATCAGTATGTCTGTCTTACTCTGTAATTCATCAGTATGTCTGTCTTACTCTGTAATTCATCAGTATGTCTGTCTATTCTTCTCTGTAATTCATCAGTATGTCTGTCTATTCTCCTCTGTAATTCATCATTATGTCTGTCTATTCTCCTCTGTAATTCATCAGTACGTCTGTCTTACTCTGTAATTCATCAGTATGTCTGTCTTACTCTGTAATTCATCAGTATGTCTGTCTATTCTTCTCTGTAATTCATCAGTATGTCTGTCTATTCTCCTCTGTAATTCATCAGTATGTCTGTCTATTCTCCTCTGTAATTCATCAGTATTTCTGTCTATTCTTCTCTGTAATTCATCAGTATGTCTGTCTATCATCCTCTGTAATTCATCAGTATGTCTGTCTCTTCTCCTCTGTAATTCATCAGTATGTCTGTCTCTTCTCCTCTGTAATTCATCAGTATGTCTGTCTTACCATGTAATTCATCAGTATGTCTGTCTATCCTATGTAATTCAGTGACACTTGTATGTGTATGTATGTGTACAGTATGTGTGTGTGTGCATGTGTGCCTGGAGAACGATAGTGATTCGAATACAAGTAACACTACACACACACACACACACACACACACACACACACACACACACACACACACACACACACACACACACACCGACAGCAACACTTCTCCTCAGGTTGACTTTATGAGTATCTTTTGATATTCTGATTAAAAATTAATTGTGTTGAATCTGCCTGGGAGTGAGATAGAAGGGCCCCCATAATATTTCTCTCCCTCTGAACCTCAATACAGTTTCAACTCCAAAGTAGTAAGACCGAGTTCCAAAAGGGAACCCTATTCCCCATGTTGTGCACTACTTTTTGACTACATAGGGAATAGAGTGCCGTTTGGGACGCTGGTGAAGTCTTAAAAGCCAAACGTAGAAAATATATTTTATTTAATTAACAAAAATGCATCACACTCTAAAAAAGTGCTTTCTGGACATTTTTTGTTGTCAATTATACATATGTAATAACCATGTTAGGCCACTTTAGGGTCCTTCTCTATGGGTCGAGTTAGTTTCAATGCACCTAGACTTGTGATTCTGGGACTTTTCTAAATGTCGTCATTTTCACGATGATCAAAATTAATTGAAGTTATTGTAAATGTACGAGGCTGTTTCCAATATGTCCGTAAACACAGCTGTTCTGCACATGCTCTGAGGACGCGGCTGGGCCGGCAGCCTTGCAAGGGTAACCACATTTAAATGTTTACTCACGTCGGCCACGGTGGAGAGCCCACAGTCTTTGGTAGAGGTCCATGCCGGTGGCAGTGTATTGCACTCAAAGAAAGCAAAGATGTTGTTTAATCTGACTGGGAGCAAGACGTCGATGTCCGCGACGGGGCTGGTTTTCTGTTTGTAATCCGTGATTGGCTGTAGACCCTGCCACAGTTGAGCAGTTGAATTGTGACTCCAATTAGTCTCTATACTGACGTTTTTCTTGTTTGATTGCCTTGCGGAGGGAATAACTGCACTGTTTGTATTTGGTTATATATGCAGTCGCCTTGCCATGATTAAATGCGGTGCTACGTGCTTTCAGTTTATATATGCCATTTAGCAGACGCTTTTATCCAAAGCGACTTACAGTCATGTGTGCATACATTCTACGTATGGGTGGTCCCGGGAATCGAACCCACTACCCTGGCGTTACAAGCGCCATGCTCTACCAACTGTGCTACAGAAGGACAGTTTTGTGTGAATACTGCAATCAAGCCACGGTTTCTGGTTAGGAAAGGTTTTTATAGTGACAGAAGGTACAACATCTCCTATACACTTCCTTATAAACTCGCTCACCTAGTCAGCATATGTGTCAATGTTATTGTTTGAGGCTACCCGGAACATATCCCAGTCCACGTTATCGAAGCAATCTTGAAAAGTGGAATCCGATTGGACAGCCCAGCATTGGATAGACCTAAGCACGGGCGGTTCCTGTTTTAGTTGCTGCCTACAGGAGGGGAGCCATGATCAGGTTTGCCAAAAGGAGGGCAAGGGAGGGCCTTGTATGCGTCACGGAAGTTAGAGTACCAGTGTACTGCAATCGAAATGCTGATAGAATTTAGGTAGCCTTGTCTCAGATTCACTTTGTTAAAATCCCCAGCTACACCAAATGCAGCCTCAGGATATATGGTTTCCAGTTTGTATAAAGTCTAGTGAAGTTCCTTGATGGTCATCTTGGTATCCGCTTGCGTTGGGATATACATGGCTGTGAGGATAACCGATGAGAGTTCTCTTGGGAGATAATACGGTTGGCATTTGATTGTGAGAAATTCTAGGTCAGGTGAAGAAAAGGACTTGTATTGTATGTTGTTACAATTACACCATGAGTCGTTAATAATGAAACATACACCCCCGCCCTTCTTCTTATCATAGAGATGTTTGTTCCTTTTCTGCGAAATGTACTGAAAATTGGGTTGGCTGTACAGACTCCGACAGCATGTCCCCATCTAGCCATGTCTCCATGAAACAGACTATTGTACAATCCCGGATACCTCTTTGGAAAGCAACTCTTGCCCCAATTTCGTCGACTTTGTTAACTAGGGACTGGATATTAGCGAGTAATATACTCAGAAGTGGTGGGTGGTGTGCGCACATGTGTCGCCTCACCAGAAGACCGCTCCCTCTCCTCCTCCGGTTTTGGGTTGGACTCTGGCATCAGTTCAAATGCCTTGGGAGGTGCAGACAAAGGATCTGCTTTGGGAAAGTCGTATTCCTGGTCGTATTCCTGGCTGTAGTGCTGGTTGTATTCCTGGTCGTATTCCTGGTCGTATTCCTGGTCGTATTCCTGGTCGTATTCCTGTAGTGCTGGTTGTGCTGGTAAGTTGACGTCTCTCTGATATCCAATAGTTCTTCCCGGCAGCATGTAATTACACTTAAGGTTTTCTGGGCTACCAATGTAAGAAATAATACATTAAAAAAACTAAATACTGCACAGTTTCCTGAGGACTTGAAGCGAAGCATCCATCTCTATCGGCGCCATCTTGAGGCCAAATGGGGGCGCTTTTGGTCACCGACTGCAGGAAACTATGCAAACCATATGGCACCATTTCCAGGGGCACATTCCAACACGCAGACATAATTTACAAACAAAATATTTGTTTTTAGTGAGTCCACTAGATCAGAGGCAATAGGGGATGTTCTCTTGATAAATGCGTGAATTGGACCATTTTGCTGTCCTGCTAAGCATTCAAGATGTAATGATTGGTTGTCAGGGAAAATGTATGGAGTATAAAGTCTGATTATATAATGGTCTGTTTTGGAGGCAGTCAGGCAGTCACGTCTCTAAGGACCCCTCTGAGGTGACTCTATGACAGCCTGTCAGAGAAACAGTGACAAACCAAGATGAGTTTACATACTCTGGCAACCCTGAGGGGAACATGAGGGGAACAGAGTAAAATACAGGAAGGGGGATGACAACAGATCCATATCATGAATAAACAGAGCCAGACAGGGAAGACAAGGATGAAGAAATCCAATCATCATAAGATGTCCATGTCGTCCCCTTCTGCTATTCTCTGTCCAGTCTGCTGTCCCTGTCCTGTCTTCCTGTTCATTACCCCCCCCAGTATGACACCTTTACAGAGAGATCCTCAACTAGCGGCCCACTGGTGCTTTGATTTTTTACAAAGGTATGTGGACACCTCTTCAAATTAGTGGATTTGGCTATTTCAGCCACAACCATTGCTGACAGGTGTATAAAATTGAGCACACAGCCATGATATTGTTATGGTTCTTGGCTCTGCTCTGAGAGATGACAGTAAACACAAACACACACACACACGGCCCCAAGTGATTGTCTGTCTACACACACCTGATCTTTAACCACTGTCTGGCTGGAAGCAACCGGGGAAAAGGTCATCTGTTCAGAGAGATAGAGGTGGAGATAGGAGGGGAATGGGGAGAAAGAGGGATGGAAGGAGGGGAATGGGGAGAAAGAGGGATGGAGGGAGGGGAATGGGGAGATAGAGGGATGGAAGGAGGGGAATGGGGAGAAAGAGGGATGGAAGGAGGGGAATGGGGAGAAAGAGGGATGGAGGGAGGGGAATGGGGAGAAAGAGGGATGGAAGGAGGGGAATGGGGAGAAAGAGGGATGGAGGGAGGGGAATGGGGAGATAGAGGGATGGAAGGAGGGGAATGGGGAGAAAGAGGGATGGAAGGAGGGGAATGGGGAGAAAGAGGGATGGAGGGAGGGGAATGGGGAGATAGAGGGATGGAAGGAGGGGAATGGGGAGAAAGAGGGATGGAAGGAGGGGAATGGGGAGAAAGAGGGATGGAGGGAGGGGAATGGGGAGATAGAGTTGGAGATAGGAGGGGGGAATGGGGAGAAAGAGGTGGAGATAGGAGGGGAATGGGGAGAAAGAGGGATGGAAGGAGGGGAATGGGGAGAAAGAGGGATGGAGGGAGGGGCAAAGGGGGGGGAGGGATGGAGAAAGAGGGAGAGAGAGAGGGGGAGATAGGAGGGGAATGGGTAGAAAGAGGGATGGAGGGATGGACAAAGGGGGAGAGGGATGGAGAAAGAGAGGAAGAGAGAGAGAGGGGGAGAGAGAGGGATGGAGGGAGGGACAAAGGATGGGGAGAGAGGGATGGAGAAAGAGAGGGATGGGGAAAGATGGGATGGAGGGAGGGAGAAAGGGGGAAGAGGAGAGATGAGAAAGGGGAGAGGGATGGAGAAAGAGGGATGGAGAAGGGATGGAGAAAGAGAGGAAAAGAGAGAGGGATGGAGAAAGAGAGGAAGAGAGAGAGAGGGATGGAGAAAGAGGGAAGAGAGAGGGATGGAGAAAGAGGGGGGAGAGAAAGGGATGGAGAAAGAGGGGGGAGAGAAAGGGATGGAGAAAGAGAGGAAGAGAGAGGGATGGAGAAAAGAGGGGAGAGAGAGAGGGATGGAGAAAGAGGGGGGAAAAGAGAGGGATGGAGAAAGAGAGAGGGATGGGGGAGAAGGATGGAGAAAGAGGGGAGAGAGAGAGGGATGGAGAAAGAGGGGGAGAGAGGGATGGAGAAAGAGGGAGAGAGGGATGGAGAAAGAGGGGGAGAGAGAGGGATGGAGAAAAGGGGGAGAGAGAGAGGGATGGATGGAGAAAAGAGGGAGAGAGAGGGATGGGAAAGAGGGATGAGAGACAGAGGGAGAGAGAGGGATGGAGAAGAGGGGGGGGATGAGCAAGGAAAGAGAGGGATGGAGAAAGAGAGGGAGAGAGAGGAATCGAGAAAGAGGGGGGAGAGAGAGGGATGGAGAAAGAGAGGTAGAGAGAGAGGGATGGCGAAAGAGTGGGAGAGAGGGATGGAGAAAATGAGGGAGAGAGGTATGGAGAAAGAGAGGATGAGAGAGAGAGGGATGAGGAAGAGGGGGAGAGAGGGGGATGGAGGAAGAGAGGGAGAGAGAGGGATGGTGAAAGAGAGGGAGAGAGAGAGGGATGGAGAAAATGAGGGAGAGAGAGAGGGATGGATGGAGAAAATGAGGGAGCGAGAGGAGTATGGAGAAAGAGGATGAGAGACAGAGGGAGAGAGAGGGATGGAGAGAGAGGGGATGGAGAAAGAGAGGGATGGAGAAAATCAGGGAGAGAGAGGTATGGAGAAAATGAGGGAGAGAGGGAGCGATGGAGAAAGGGATGGAGAAAGAGAGAGAGAAAGCGAGAGATGAGGGTGAGAGAGAGAAAGCGAGAGATGGAGGGTGAGAGAGAGAAAACGAGAGATGGAGGGTGAGAAAGGGATTGAGAAAGAGAGAGAGAAAGCGAGAGATGGAGGGTGAGAGAGGGTGAGAGAGAGAAAGCGAGAGATGGAGGGTGAGAGAGAGAAAGCGAGAGATGGAGGGTGAGAGAGAGAAAGCGAGAGATGGAGAAAGAGAGAGAGAAAGCGAGAGATGGAGAAAGAGAGAGATGGAGGGTGAGAGAGAGAAAGCGAGAGATGGAGTGTGAGAGAGAGAAAGGGATGGAGAAAGAGAGAGAGAAAGCGAGAGATGGAGGGTGAGAGAGAGAAAGCGAGAGATGGAGAGAGAGAGAAAGCGAGAGATGGAGAAAGGGATTGAGAGATGGAGAGAGAGAGAAAGCGAGAGATGGAGGGTGAGAGAGAGAAAGGGATGGAGAAAGAGAGAGAGAAAGCGAGAGATGGAGGGTGAGAGAGAGAAAGCGAGAGATGGAGAAAGAGAGAGAGAAAGCGAGAGATGGAGTGTGAGAGAGAGAAAGGGATGGAGAAAGAGAGAGAGAAAGCGAGAGATGGAGTGTGAGAGAGAGAAAGTGAGAGATGGAGGGTGAGAGAGAGAAAGTGAGAGATGGAGTGTGAGAGAGAGAAAGTGAGAGAACGCTTGACTTGTTCCATATTTTGTTATGTTACAGCCTTATTTTAAACTGGATTAAGTTAAAACAAAAATCATCCTCAATCTAAACACAATACCCCATAATGACAAAACCAAAAAAGTATTGAAATTGAGCTCAGATGCATTTTGTTGTTTCCACAACTTGATTGGAGTCAACTTGTGGTAAATTCAATTGATTGGACACGATTTGGAAAGGCACACACCTGTCTATATAAGGTCCCATTGGTGACAGGGCATGGCAGAGCAAACACCAAGCCATGAGGTCGAAAGAGACAGGATTGTGTCGAGGCACGGATCTGGGGAAGGGTACCAACAGATGTATGCATTATTGAAGGTCTCCAAGAACCCAGTGGCCTCCTTCATTCTTAAATGGAAGAAGTTTGAAACCATCAAGACTCTTCCTAGAGCTGGCCACCCGGCCAAACTGAGCAATCGGGGGGAGAAGGGCTTTGGTCAAGGAGGTGACCAAGAATCCGATGGTCACTCTGACAGAGCTCCAGAGTTCCTCTGTGGAGATGGAATAACCTTCCAGAAGGACAACCATCAATGCAGCACTCCGCCAATCAGGCCTTTATGGTAGAGTGGCCAGACGGAAGCCATTCATCAGTAAAAGGCACATAACAGCCCACTTGGAGTTTGCCAAAATACACCTAAAGGACTCTCAAACCATGAGAAACAAGATTCTCTGGTCTGATGAAACAAAGATTAAACTCTTTGACCTGAATGCCAAGCAGCACGTCTTGAGGAAACCTTGCGCCATCCCTACGGTGAAGCATGGTGGTGGCAGCATCATGCTGTGGGGATGTTTTTCAGCGACAGGGACTGGGAAAATAGTCAGGATTGAGGGAGAGATGAACGAAGCAAAGTACAGAGAGATCCTTGAAAACCCTAAGCACACAGCCAAGACAACGCAGGAGTTGCTTCTGGACAAGTCTTTGAATGTCCTTGAGTGGCACAGCCAGAGCCCGGACTTGAACCTGATCGAACATCTCTGGAGAGACCTGAAAATAGCTGTGCAGTGACACTCCCCATCCAACTTGACAGAGCTTGAGAGGATCTGCAGAGAAGAATGCGAGAAACACCCCAAATACAGGAGTGCCAAGCTTGTAGTATCATACCCAAGAAGACTCGAGGCTGTAATCACTGTCAAAGGTGCTTCGACAAAGTACTTGAGGAAAGGGTCTGAATACTTATGTAAATGTGATATACGTATTGTGTAGAGAGAGAGAGAGAGAGAGAGAGAGAGAGAGAGAGAGAGAGAGAGAGAGAGAGAGAGAGAGAGAGAGAGAGAGAGAGAGAGAGAGAGAGAGAGAGAGAGAGAGAGAGAGAGAGAGAGAGAGAGAGAGAGAGAGAAAGAGAGAGAGAGAATAGAGAGAGAGAGAGAGAGGGAGAGAAATAGAGAGAGAGAAATAGAGAGAGAGAGAGAGAGAGAGAGAGACAGAGAGACAGAGAGACAGAGAGAGAATAGAGAGAGAGAGAGAAATAGAGAGAGAGAGAGAGAGAGAGAGAGAGAGAGAGAAATAGAGAGAGAGAGAGAGAGAGAGAAATAGAGAGAGAGAGAGAGAGAGAGAGAGAGAGAGAGAGAGAAATAGAGACAGAGAGAGAGGTGGAAATAGAGAGAGAGAGAGAAATAGGTTGATGTTTTCTTGCTTCTTGTAAAAGAACATAGAGGAGAGAAATGCTCTAAACATGGCCATCAGGACATCAATGCTGTCGTCTCCTTTTCTTTCTCACATTCAGGTGCATTTTGCTTTGAACTTATCCTGTCGTGTGTGTGTGTGTGTGTGTGTGTGTGTGTGTGTGTGTGTGTGTGTGTGTGTGTGTGTGTGTGTGTGTGTGTGTGTGTGTGTGTGGTGTCTCCAGCACCCTATATAGGCAGCTAGCATTACAAAGTGCAGCCTGAAGGATGCCTGCTGACACAGTGTTTTCCTGCCTGATGCTACCTAAGCCTGATTAGTTATATATTAACCACAGCCCCAAAAAGCCCATATACAATACATACTAGATGACATAGGCTACTGCACATTACGCACGACAGAGAAACAGAAAAACCCATAGATGTAGCTAGCTATATGCTCTCTTGGGTAAATAAACTAAACTAGCTCCAGTTGGCTCATCTTTTTGAGTGTGAACTGTATTACTGAACTGTATTACTGTATTATACGGACTGGAATTACACACCTCGTTTAAACCATTGCCATTGATCTGAGTGGGCATTCTATGTTACGTGTCTAGTTTGTCTATTTCTATGTTTGGCCTGATATGGTTCTCAATCAGAGGCAGGTGTTAGTCATTGTCTCTGATTGGGAACCATATTTAGGTAGCCTGTTTGGTGTTGGGTTTTGTGGGTGATTGTTCCCGTCTTTGTGTTTGCACCAGATAGGGCTGTTTTGGTTTTTCCACATTTCTTGGTTTCGTTTGTCTATTCATGTATAGTTTCTTGATTAAAGAACCATGAATAATAACCACGCTGTGTTTTGGTCCGCCCCTCCTTCGACACAAGAAAACCGTTAGAACCATGATAAATCAGAAGAGAACATGTGGTTCTGGTGCAGCACATGCAGACTAGAAAGGTACATGTATAGGCTGGCGAATTACATTTTAATATTGAAATATAATCAGGCCTACCATTTAACCTGTGTGTGTGTGTGTGTGTGTGTGTGTGTGTGTGTGTGTGTGTGTGTGTTTGTTAAATCGTGATTCAAACAGCATGTAGTGATTATGAAGATACACCCCTGCTGACACACAGAGGTCTGAGTCACTCAGGAGGGGAATTATTATTTCTGTAGTTTGGATGACAAAGGAGGCAATAAGGACAGGATGATGAACATTCCCTACAGATGTAGGATCTTAATTTAACCTGTAATGTTGCAGCAACAGGATGTGAACGTTTAGTCTGTAAGGTTGATTGATTGGTTGTTAGGCTATAAGCTGGTCAAAATGAGGCTACATGAAAAGTGCAATACTGTCACGCCTTGGTCATTGTATTTTGTGTTTTTGTTATATATTTGTTCAGGCCAGGGTGTGACATGGGTTTATTGTGTTGTCATATTGGGATTTTTGTAGGCATTTGGGATTGTGGTTGATTAGGGTTGTGTCTAGTTTAGGCTTGGCTGCCTGAGGCGGTTCTCAATCAGAGTCAGGTGATTCTCGTTGTCTCTGATAGGGAACCGTATTTAGGTAGCCGGGGTTTCACTGTGTATTTCGTGGGTGATTGTTCCTGTCTCTGTGTAGTTTCACCAGATAGGCTGTAATTAGGTTTCACGTTCCGTTTGTTGTTTTTGTATTTATTAAGTTATTTCATGTATCGTCATTTGTTTCATTAAAGACATGAGTAACCACCACGCTGCATTTCAGTCCGACTCTCTTTCGACGAACGAACGCCGTTACAAATACTGTTTATATAACCGTGTGTTAGTGTGGGTTTTCAGTGAATTTATGTCAATCACGAAACTCATCTCCATTTCCTGTGACTCAAGGAAAATTCTCAGCAACGAGAGAGTGATCAAATTCAGATCCTGCATCTGTACTGTATATAGTGTGCACCTTTTGACCGGGGCCCATAGTGCTCTGATCAAAATTTGTGCACTTCATAGAGAATAGGATGCCATTGGGGACGCATGGAAACATAAACATCCTTCCTCACAACAAAATGTCCAGTGATGGATCCTATACACTAGCTCCTTGTACCTATACACTAGCTCCTTGTACCTATACACTAGCTCCTTGTACCTATATACTAGCTCCTTGTACCTATATACAAGCTCCTTGTACCTATATACAAGCTCCTTGTACCTATATACAAGCTCCTTGTACCTATATACAAGCTCCTTGTACCTATATACAAGCTCCTTGTACCTATATACAAGCTCCTTGTACCTATATACAAGCTCATTGTACCTATACACTAGCTCCTTGTACCTATACACTAGCTCCTTGTACCTATATACTAGCTCCTTGTACCTATATACAAGCTCCTTGTACCTATATACAAGCTCCTTGTACCTATATACAAGCTCCTTGTACCTATATACAAGCTCCTTGTACCTATATACAAGCTCCTTGTACCTATACACTAGCTCCTTGTACCTATACACTAGCTCCTTGTACCTATATACAAGCTCCTTGTACCTATATACAAGCTCCTTGTACCTATATACAAGCTCCTTGTACCTATATACAAGCTCCTTGTACCTATACACTAGCTCCTTGTACCTATATACTAGCTCCTTGTACCTATATACAAGCTCCTTGTACCTATACACTAGCTCCTTGTACCTATATACTAGCTCCTTGTACCTATACACTAGCTCCTTGTACCTATACACTAGCTCCTTGTACCTATATACTAGCTCCTTGTACCTATACACTAGCTCCTTGTACCTATACACTAGCTCCTTGTACCTATATACAAGCTCCTTGTACCTATATACAAGCTCCTTGTACCTATATACTAGCTCCTTGTACCTATATACAAGCTCCTTGTACCTATATACTAGCTCCTTGTACCTATATACAAGCTCCTTGTACCTATACACTAGCTCCTTGTACCTATATACTAGCTCCTTGTACCTATACACTAGCTCCTTGTACCTATACACTAGCTCCTTGTACCTATATACTAGCTCCTTGTACCTATATACAAGCTCATTGTACCTATACACTAGCTCCTTGTACCTATACACTAGCTCCTTGTACCTATATACAAGCTCCTTGTACCTATATACAAGCTCCTTGTACCTATATACTAGCTCCTTGTACCTATATACAAGCTCATTGTACCTATACACTAGCTCCTTGTACCTATACACTAGCTCCTTGTACCTATATACTAGCTCCTTGTACCTATATACTAGCTCCTTGTACCTATATACAAGCTCCTTGTACCTATATACAAGCTCCTTGTACCTATATACAAGCTCCTTGTACCTATATACAAGCTCCTTGTACCTATATACAAGCTCCTTGTACCTATATACAAGCTCCTTGTACCTATATACTAGCTCCTTGTACCTATATACTAGCTCCTTGTACCTATATACAAGCTCATTGTACCTATACACTAGCTCCTTGTCCCTATACACTAGCTCCTTGTACCTATATACTAGCTCATTGTACCTATATACTAGCTCCTTGTACCTATATACTAGCTCCTTGTACCTATATACTAGCTCCTTGTACCTATATACAAGCTCCTTGTACCTATATACTAGCTCCTTGTACCTATATACTAGCTCCTTGTACCTATATACTAGTTCCTTGTACCTATATACTAGCTCCTTGTACCTATATACTAGCTCCTGATGCTGATGCTGTCCTCTGATGCATTCCACTTAGGAAGACACTTGGTTGTCTTTGTTTTTGCTAAGCTGTGCGTACCAGTTGATTAAACTGAGGTACGTATCATCACTACTCTACCAGTACCAGTTGATTAAACTGAGGTACGTATCATCACTACTCTACCAGTACCAGTTGTTTAACCTGACCTAATTATCATCACTACTCTACCAGTCCCAGTTGTTTAAACTGAGGTACGTATCATCACTACTCTACCAGTCCCAGTTGTTTAAACTGACCTACGTATCATCACTACTCTACCAGTCCCAGTTGTTTAACCTGACCTACGTATCATCACTACTCTACCAGTCCCAGTTGTTTAACCTGACCTACGTATCATCACTACTCTACCAGTCCCAGTTGTTTAACCTGACCTACGTATCATCACTACTCTACCAGTCCCAGTTGTTTAAACTGAGGTACGTATCATCACTACTCTACCAGTCCCAGTTGTTTAAACTGAGGTACGTATCATCACTACTCTACCAGTATCAGTCGATTAACCTGACCTATGTATCATCACTACTCTACCAGTCCCAGTTGTTTAAACTGAGGTACGTATCATCACTACTCTACCAGTACCAGTTGTTTAACCTGACCTACGTATCATCACTACTCTACCAGTCCCAGTTGTTTAAACTGAGGTACGTATCATCACTACTCTACCAGTCCCAGTTGTTTAAGCTGAGGTACGTATCATCACTACTCTACCAGTATCAGTCGATTAACCTGACCTATGTATCATCACTACTCTACCAGTCCCAGTTGTTTAAACTGAGGTACGTATCATCACTACTCTACCAGTATCAGTCGATTAAACTGAGGTAGGTAGCATCACTACTCTACCAGTACCCGTTGATTAAACTGAGGTACGTATCATCACTACTCTACCAGTACCAGTTGTTTAAACTGAGGTACGTATCATCACTACTCTACCAGTACCAGTTGTTTAAACTGACCTACGTATCATCACTACTCTACCAGTACCAGTTGTTTAAACTGAGGTACGTATCATCACTACTCTACCAGTACCAGTTGTTTAAACTGACCTACGTATCATCACTACTCTACCAGTACCAGTTGATTAACTTGAACTATGTATCATCACTACTCTACCAGTACCAGTTGTTTAAACTGACCTATGTATCATCACTACTCTACCAGTACCAGTTGATTAACCTGACCTACGTATCATCACTACTCTACCAGTACCAGTTGATTAACCTGACCTACGTATCATCACTACTCTACCAGTACCAGTTGTTTAAACTGACCTACGTATCATCACTACTCTACCAGTACCAGTTGATTAACTTGAACTATGTATCATCACTACTCTACCAGTACCAGTTGTTTAAACTGACCTATGTATCATCACTACTCTACCAGTACCAGTTGATTAACCTGACCTACGTATCATCACTACTCTACCAGTACCAGTTGATTAACCTGACCTACGTATCATCACTACTCTACCAGTACCAGTTGTTTAAACTGACCTACGTATCATCACTACTCTACCAGTACCAGTTGATTAACCTGACCTACGTATCATCACTACTCTACCAGTACCAGTTGATTAAACTGAGGTACATTATTCATAAACAGCATTATAAATATTCACTTACCTTTGATGATCTTCATCAGAATGCACCTCCAGGAATCGCAGTTCCACAACAAATGCTTGTTTTGTTTGATAATGTCCATCATTTGTGTCCATTTATGTCCAATAGCTTCTTTTGTTAGAGGCGTTTGGTGAACAAATCCAAATGCGCGATCTGGTCCATTCGGACGAAACGTTCAAAAAGTTATATTACAGGTCGAAGAAACTTGTCAAACTAAGTATAGAATCAATCTTTAGGATGTTTTTATCATAAAACTTAAATAATGTTCCATCCGGAGAATTCCATTGTCTGTTGGAAAGCAATGGAACGACAGCTACCTCTCAAGTGAAAGCGTGTGACTGAGAACGAGGCTGTAGGCAGACCACTGACTCAAAGAGCTCCCATCCGGTCCCACATCACATGAGAAGCCTGAATGGGTGCCAGAGTGTTCCTTTGCTGCGGTGGAGAAGAGGACCACAGGGACCATCACTAAAGAGCTTGGGGCCCAGCTAGATTACGATCACGACCATCAGCACAACCTAGTCCTACTCCTATACACTACAGATGGAGCTGATGGAGAGTGAGATCAGTGAAGACCATAATTCCCTGTATGAACCTGAGAGTTCAGAATCACAATCACCACAGTGACAAGATGTACTATCATTCACATTGAGGGGAGCGGGATGGTGTTCCAAAAATGGAGAAGGAGCAGGGCAGTCAACAGTGAATTCAAAGATACACCCATCCATAAAAGGAATCGGAGCAAAATTGTTTTTCCACCGACTTTAAAAAAAACACTTTTTTTACCCGTTTCAACGGATGTGCTACTTGTCCCAATCCTGCTGTATCAACTCTCTCAACCTATAAATGATCAGCTATGAAAAGCCAACTGACATTTTCTTCTGAGGTGTTGGAACTGTTGCACTCTATAACCATTGTGCTTATTATTTTGATGTAAAAAGGGCTTTTGTAAAATACATTTGATTGATTGTCTGTTGTGCTGGATGCTGTTTATTCACTAACTGTCTGAGTGATGGGACATTTACATAGTATCTGTAACATATTATAGTGTGTATTTAATCTGCATCATAACTTCATAAAGTGCCAATCAGCAGTAGAAACAGTGGCAAAGTGCCTCCCTGCTCCTCTTTTGATAAAAAGCTGAGGGACGGAGCTGGAGAAATGTAACCACTCTCAAATTAATAGACAGAGATATGGATGCGAAGAATGACTATCCATGATATCAACAGTGTAATCTTGTTTCTATGGTCTGTTTCCACTACCATGTACCCAGTTCGCTTAGGATAAAGGCATCTGCTAAATCGTATATATTATTAAAGTCTACTTCGACTAGCTGCCCAGTGTAGTTACCATACCTTTCCAATAGATGGCAGACTAAGCTAGTTGAAGTCACGACTCTAGCGACAGGGACATGGGATTAGTGCGTGTTAAACTTGCTTTGAAGATAAAGCTACTTCCATCTGTTTACGGTTGAACCTGTTGTTATAGTGGAAAAGATAACTAAACACTATATTTTACATAAGGCGGAGGTAAGTGGCCTATGTCAAACTGTTACAGCAGTCTAGATTTACTAAATTAACCGTTTTTATTAAAACTCAAACCCTACGTTAAGAAATGACACACGCAGGGATGGGATGCCTTTACGCCTCGTCCAATTCTCATTTGTACCCATGGGATGAACTGGTGATAAACACAATCATAAGAAAAGTTAGTCTGGTACCGAAACTAAATCACAATGTATTTATAACGAACACGCTTCATTATTGGTTAGAATGAGATTTCAACTCTAATCATATTATCAAAAGGTAAATCTGTTACCATGACGCAGAACAGTGCAGGTGTTAAACATTGGTCTAGGATACTGATTATATATATTGAGCACCTACCCACTACTGATATTAACCTTAAATAAATTCCTAATCATGCAACATTTTACAAATGATTTAAAACTGACGTATTGGCTGCTGACTGGTTGAGTAACCTCTTCTACCAGGAAGTCCTTAATAAGGATTAGTGACACGATCAATAAATACATCACCATCCAGACAGATTGACAGGATGTTATACATCACCATCCAGACAGACTGACAGGATGTTATACATCACCATCCAGACAGACTGACAGGATGTAATACATCACCATCCAGACAGACTGACAGGATGTAATACATCACCATCCAGACAGATTGACAGGATGTTATACATCACCATCCAGACAGACTGACAGGATGTAATACATCACCATCCAGACAGACTGACAGGATGTAATACATCACCATCCAGACAGATTGACAGGATGTTATACATCACCATCCAGACAGACTGACAGGATGTAATACATCACCATCCAGACAGACTGACAGGATGTAATACATCACCATCCAGACAGACTGACAGGATGTAATACATCACCATCCAGACAGACTGACAGGATGTAATACATCACCATCCAGACAGACTGACAGGATGTAATACATCACCATCCAGACAGACTGACAGGATGTAATACATCACCATCCAGACAGACTGACAGGATGTAATACATCACCATCCAGACAGACTGACAGGATGTAATACATCACCATCCAGACAGACTGACAGGATGTAATACATCACCATCCAGACAGACTGACAGGATGTAATACATCACCATCCAGACAGACTGACAGGATGTAATACATCACCATCCAGACAGACTGACAGGATGTAATACATCACCATCCAGACAGACTGACAGGATGTTATACATCACCATCCAGACAGACTGACAGGATGTAATACATCACCATCCAGACAGACTGACAGGATGTAATACATCACCATCCAGACAGACTGACAGGATGTAATACATCACCATCCAGACAGATTGACAGGATGTTATACATCACCATCCAGACAGACTGACAGGATGTTATACATCACCATCCAGACAGACTGACAGGATGTAATACAGTCACCATCCAGACAGACTGACAGGATGTAATACATCACCATCCAGACAGACTGACAGGATGTAATACATCACCATCCAGACAGACTGACAGGATGTAATACATCACCATCCAGACAGACAGACAGGATGTAATACATCACCATCCAGACAGACAGACAGGATGTAATACAGTCACCATCCAGACAGACTGACAGGATGTAATACAGTCACCATCCAGACAGACTGACAGGATGTAATACATCACCATCCAGACAGACAGACAGGATGTAATACAGTCACCATCCAGACAGACTGACAGGATGTAATACAGTCACCATCCAGACAGACAGACAGGATGTAATACATCACCATCCAGACAGACAGACAGGATGTAATACAGTCACCATCCAGACAGACTGACAGGATGTAATACAGTCACCATCCAGACAGACTGACAGGATGTAATACAGTCACCATCCAGACAGACTGACAGGATGTAATACATCACCATCCAGACAGACTGACAGGATGTAATACATCACCATCCAGACAGACAGACAGGATGTAATACATCACCATCCAGACAGACTGACAGGATGTAATACATCACCATCCAGACAGACTGACAGGATGTTATACATCACCATCCAGACAGATTGACAGGATGTAATACATCACCACCCAGACAGACTGACAGGATGTAATACATCACCATCCAGACAGACTGACAGGATGTTATACATCACCATCCAGACAGACTGACAGGATGTAATACATCACCATCCAGACAGACTGACAGGATGTAATACAGTCACCATCCAGACAGATTGACAGGATGTAATACATCACCATCAGACAGACTGACAGGATGTTATACATCACCATCCAGACAGACTGGATACATCACCATCCAGACAGACTGACAGGATGTTATCATCACCATCCAGACAGATTGACAGGATGTTATACATCACCATCCAGACAGACTGACCATCCAGACAGACTGACAGGATGTTATACAGTCACCACCCAGACAGATTGACAGGATGTAATACATCACCATCCAGACAGACTGACAGGATGTTATACATCACCATCCAGACAGACTGACAGGATGTAATACATCACCATCCAGACAGACTGACAGGATGTTATACATCACCATCCAGACAGACTGACAGGATGTTATACATCACCATCCAGACAGATTGACAGGATGTTATACATCACCATCCAGACAGACTGACAGGATGTTATACAGTCACCACCCAGACAGATTGACAGGATGTAATACATCACCATCCAGACAGATTGACAGGATGTTATACAGTCACCACCCAGACAGACTGACAGGATGTTATACAGTCACCATCCAGACAGATTGACAGGATGTAATACATCACCAACCACTAGGATTTTGAGGGGTATCGCCACCGTCTCTCTACAACACACACACTCCTACTCTAGCCAATATCTGGCAGCTACCCCGACCCTCTAGCTGAGGTTTTTCAGGCAGTATATCTGTGTTGTTAATGCTACAAGAACAAACTCTTTGATCTGGGGGCAACGATCGGCTCAAACATGAACGGTTTTAGTAGGTTTATTGGCTGCCTAACTAATATTATTTAATTCTCTGTAATAAACTCATTCTCAGACTCTGAGCTGTTTGGTAAATTCAGCCATTTTTGGGAGTTCCAAAATGTTCTCTCCTGCCCGTGATGCAACAATACCAATTTGGCGATTTACAGTTACAGTTAGCTAGCTAATATTAGCTAACTTGCGGTGTTGCTGACAAACTAGTTTCTAGCTAGGTCATTGGCAAGCTAAATACATTGCCAGACAGTTAACTTTATTAGCTAGTTAGCAGAAACTTTGCTTGGTAACTAACTAGCTACCTGGCTAACTAAACTTTCGGTCAAAAAAAGCTACCGGCCATTACTAACGTGCCTCACTGCCTTCGTCAGTGCTTTTATTTTGAAAACTCATGACCAAATCCCATATCCACAAAGAGTAGGAGTGCTGATCTTGGATCAGATCCTTACCTTTCCATATAATTATATTCATACGGATCTAAAAGGCAAACTGATCCTAGATCAGCACGCTTGAGAGGCTTTTGTGACTACGGGCCCAGCACTTATACAACTGTGGTATAAACAGCTTCAGGAGGGAGCATCAGAACGGCTCAACACACACACTGACTCTCAATTCAACAATATTCTTGTCACATTCAGAGAGAAAGATTTCCGGCACTGATGCGTAGTGACCATCTAAGGACGACTGTGCATTGTGTGTGTGTGTGTGTGTGTGTGTGTGTGTGTGTGTGTGTGTGTGTGTGTGTGTGTGTGTGTGTGTGTGTGTGTGTGTGTGTGTGTGTGTGTGTGTGTGTGTGTGTGTGTGCGAGCGTGTGTGTGTGTGTGTGTGTGCGAGCGCCTGCGTGTGTGCGTTTGCGTTCGTGTGAGGACTATCGTGCCATAGCTCAGCAGGAGCTGTCTGCTATTTGCAGGCTCAGCTTGACAGGAGTCCCAGGATGCTACGTTAGCTAGCTACCCGAACAGAAAACAAGAGTCTCAAATCTGATCTAGTACAGTACATGCTGCTGGTCATGTTGAAGGAGAATACCATGTCATTCCGCTGTTAGATAAAGAATGTTCTAGTCAGTTTGACAGCCTTCATGTTGAGAAGAAGACTGAGTCGACCTCCCAAAAATGAACACTTCCCTTTATAGTGCACTACTTTTGATCAGGACCCAGGGCAAACAGTAGTGGCCAACAGTAGTACACAATATATGGAATATGGGCTCTGGTCAACAGTAGTACACTATATAGAGAATATGGACTCTGGTCAACAGTAGTACACTATATAGGGGCTCTGGTCAACAGTAGTACACTATATAGGGGCTCTGGTCAACAGTAGTACACTATATAGGGGCTCTGGTCAACAGTAGTACACTATATAGGGGCTCTGGTCAACAGTAGTACACTATATAGGGGATATGGACTCTGGTCAACAGTAGTACACTATATAGGGGATATGGACTCTGGTCAACAGTAGTACACTATATAGGGGCTCTGGTCAACAGTAGTACACTATATAGGGGATATGGACTCTGGTCAACAGTAGTACACTATATATGGACTCTGGTCAACAGTAGTACACTATATAGCGGATATGGATTCTGGTCAACAGTAGTACACTATATAGGGGATATGGACTCTGGTCAACAGTAGTACACTATATAGGGGCTCTGGTCAACAGTAGTACACTATATATGGACTCTGGTCAACAGTAGTACACTATATAGGGGATATGGACTCTGGTCAACAGTAGTACACTATATAGGGGATATGGACTCTGGTCAACAGTAGTACACTATATAGGGGCTCTGGTCAACAGTAGTACACTATATATGGACTCTGGTCAACAGTAGTACACTATATAGGGGATATGGACTCTGGTCAACAGTAGTACACTATATAGAGAGTATGGTGGCATTTGAACCCTGGCCAGTATGTAGGACAGTGTGTTCTACTCATACAGAAGAGGTGAGGCAGATTGAACCCCCAGCAGACGACTTCATAAACTCATCAAAGAAACAGTTCCCACAACAAACTGGAATGGTTGTTGACGACTTCACACTGTTTTCAGTGCTCTGACAGACAGAGGACACGTTGCTTTTCCACACTTTCCTCAACATCATCAAAGGCTCGTATGTTTCTCACACACAGTGTATAGACACGATACACAAACGCACATGCGCACACACACACACACACACACACACACACACACACACACACACACACACACACACACACACACACACACACACACACACACACACACACACACACACACTCTCTCTCTTCACCGAGCTGCTGTAAGATGTGCATGGTGGTGGCGTTGTGTGTGAGTGAGAAAGCAGAAATGGGGCCACAGCGTCTCCCTCAGGAGCCCAATCCTCTCTCTAAGCTAAGAAAAAGAAGAAGACTGTCTCTGCTCCTGCCTTCACGGTTTTAATTAGATTCTGATATCAAGCACTCTTTCTCCCATGCTCCCCTGCTCCTTCAACACGCGTGAAATTACCAACGCCATTATCTCTTATTTATTTACTCATTTGCTTATTGTTTCTGTGTCCCTATCAACAGCGTGAAGGAGAGGGCGCAGGGCGTGTCCGTAAGTTAGGACGCCGTGACAAGGTAACAGCCCAAGCTTCTTTGGCTGGCTAACTGTGATTTGGGGGCATTGCTTCATCTCCCTCACCTCTCAGACCCACCTCTCCACCACCTCACCTCTCAGACCCACCTCTCCACCACCTCACCTCTCAGACCCACCTCTCCACCACCTGACCTCTCAGACCCACCTCTCCACCACCTCACCTCTCAGACCCACCTCTCCACTACCTCACCTCTCAGACCCACCTCTCCACCACCTCACCTCTCAAACCCAAACCCACCTCACCTCCACCACCTCCACCACCTCCCTCTCCACCACCTCACCTCTCAGACCCACCTCTCCACCACCTCACCTCTCAGACCTCTCCCCACCCTCTCAGACCCACCTCCACCACCTCCTCTCCACCACCTCACCTCTCAGACCCACCTCTCCACCCTCTCCCCTCTCCACGACCTCACCTCTCAGACCCACCTCTCCACCACCTCACCTCTCAGACCCACCTCTCCACCACCTCACCTCTCAGACCCACCTCTCCACCACCTCACCTCTCCACCACCTCACATCTCAGACCCACCTCTCCACTACCTCTCCACCACCTTGCAGACCTACCTCTGCACCACCTCACCTCTCAGACCCACCTCTCCACCACCTCACCTCTCCACCACCTCACCTCTCAGACCAACCTCTCCACCACCTTACCTCTCAGACCCACCTCTCCACCACCTCCTCTCTCCACCACCTCACCTCTCAGACCCACCTCTCCACCCTCTCCCCTCTCCACGACCTCACCTCTCAGACCCACCTCTCCACCACCTCACATCTCAGACCCACCTCTCCACTACCTCTCCACCACCTTGCAGACCTACCTCTGCACCACCTCACCTCTCAGACCCACCTCTCCACCACCTCACCTCTCCACCACCTCACCTCTCAGACCAACCTCTCCACCACCTTACCTCTCAGACCCACCTCTCCACCACCTCCTCTCTCCACCACCTCTCCTCTCAGACCCACCTCTCCACCACCTCACCTCTCAGACCCACCTCTCCACCACCTCACCTCTCAGACCCACCTCTCCACCACCTCACCTCTCCGACCCACCTCTCCACCACCTCACCTCTCCACCACCTCACCTCTCAGACCCACCTCTCCACCACCTCACCTCTCAGACCCACCTCTCCACTACCTCACCTCTCAGACCCACCTCTCCACCACCTCACCTCTCAGACCCACCTCTCCACCACCTCCTCTCTCCACTACCTCACCTCTCAGACCCACCTCTCCACCACCTCACCTCTCAGACCCACCTCTCCACCACCTCACCTCTCCACCACCCCACCTCTCAGACCCACGTCTCCACTACCTCACCTCTCAGACCCACCTCTCCACTACCTCACCTCTCAGACCCACCTCTCCACTACCTCACCTCTCAGACCCACCTCTCCACCACCTCACCTCTCAGACCCACCTCTCCACCACCTCCTCTCTCCACCACCTCACCTCTCAGACCCACC
Organism: Oncorhynchus keta; assembly: GCF_023373465.1. Taxonomy (NCBI): domain Eukaryota; kingdom Metazoa; phylum Chordata; class Actinopteri; order Salmoniformes; family Salmonidae; genus Oncorhynchus; species Oncorhynchus keta. The sequence continues at coordinate 77,000,102 of NC_068424.1, forward strand.
TCTCCACCACCTCACCTCTCAGACCCACCTCTCCACCACCTCACCTCTCAGACCCATCTCTCCACTACCTCACATCTCAGACCCACCTCTCCACCACCTCACCTCTCAGACCCACCTCTCCACCACCTCACCTCTCCACCACCCCACCTCTCAGACCCATGTCTCCACTACCTCACCTCTCAGACCCACCTCTCCACTACCTCACCTCTCAGACCCACCTCTCCACTACCTCACCTCTCAGACCCACCTCTCCACCACCTCACCTCTCAGACCCACCTCTCCACCACCTCACCTCTCCACCACCTCACCTCTCAGACCCAACTCTCCACCACCTCACCTCTCAGACCCACCTCTCCACCACCTCACCTCTCAGACCCAACTCTCCACCACCTCACCTCTCAGACCCACCTCTCCACCACCTCACCTCTCAGACCCAGCTCTCCACCACCTCTCCACTGCAGAACACCCAGCTCATTTGCCGGTGTGTGTTACTTTGAGGTGGGGGTTGGTGGGGGGTATGGATTTTTTTCCTTCACCCAAGTGAGACGGTATGAGGTCTGTGTGCTAATGAGCTGACACTGCAGAGAGAGCTGAACTGGGGGAGACAAAGGGGATGAGAGGGGATGAGAGGAGAGGAGAGGAGAGGAGAGGAGGGGAGAGGAGAGGAGAGGAGAGGAGAGGAGAGGAGAGGAGAGGAGAGGAGAGGAGAGGAGAGGAGAGGAGAGGAGAGGAGAGGAGAGGAGAGGAGAGGAGAGGAGAGGAGAGGAGAGGAGAGGAGAGGAGAGGAGAGGAGAGGAGAGGAGACCAGCAGGCCAGGCCAGACACATCGGGATAATGTGGTTCCAATCACTGTAAAATGCTTTGAATAAACATGTCTGCTGAATGACCGGTAGACATAATGAAAGTATTATAGGGGAGGACAGAACCACAGACGTCTGTTGACAAGGCTCTGCAGCAGAACACTACTATGATGTTGAGAGTAGGTCTTTTCCCTATCCGGGCTCACCTTTTGACATCATCTAGATACAGAGTCTACTGAGTCTACTGTGAGTCTACTGAGTCTACTGTGAGTGTACTGAGTATATTGTGAGTGTACTGAGTATATTGTGAGTGTACTGGGTCTACTGTGAGTCTACTGTGACTCTACTGAGAGACTACTGTGAGTCTACTGACAGTCTACTGTGAGTCTACTGAGTCTACTGTGAGTCTACTGAGTCTACTGGGAGTCTACTGAGTCTACTGAGAGCCTACTGAGAGTCTACTGTGAGTCTACTGACTATATTGTGAGTGTACTGGGTCTACTGTGAGTCTACTGTGACTCTACTGAGAGACTACTGTGAGTCTACTGACAGTCTACTGTGAGTCTACTGAGTCTACTGTGAGTCTACTGAGTATATTGTGAGTGTACTGAGTATATTGTGAGTGTACTGAGTATATTGTGAGTGTACTGAGTATATTGTGAGTGTACTGAGTATATTGTGAGTGTACTGAGTATATTGTGAGTGTACTGAGTATATTGTGAGTGTACTGAGTATATTGTGAGTGTACTGGGTCTACTGTGAGTTTACTGTGACTCTACTGAGAGACTACTGTGAGTCTACTGACAGTCTACTGTGAGTCTACTGAGTCTACTGTGAGTCTACTGAGAGTCTACTGAGAGTCTACTGAGAGTCTACTGTGAGTCTACTGAGAGTCTACTGAGAGTCTACTGAGAGTCTACTGTGAGTCTACTGAGAGTCTACTGTGAGTCTACTGAGAGTCTACTGAGAGTCTACTGAGAGTCTACTGTGAGTCTACTGAGTCTACTGAGAGTCTACTGAGAGTCTCCTGTGAATGTACCATATTCACTTTGTCTTGCTTGCCCTTCCTTCTTTTTCCTTCCCTATCCTCCCCTTTTCTCTCCTTTGTTCCCTATCCTCCCCCTTTCTTTCCTTTGTTCCCTATCCTCCCCTTTTCTCTCCTTTGTTCCCTATTCTCCCCTTTTCTTTCCTTTGTTCCCTATCCTCCCCTTTTCTCCCTTTGTTCCCTATCCTCTTTTCTCCTTTGTTCCCTATCCTCCCCTTTTCTTCCTTTGTTCCCTATCCTCCTTTTCCTTTGTTCCCTATCCTCCCTTTTCTCTCCTTTGTTCCCTATCCTCCCCTTTTCTTTCCTTTGTTCCCTATCCTCCCCTTTTTCTCTTTGTTCCTATCCTCCCTTTTCTCTCCTTTGTTCCCTATCCTCCCCTTTTCTCTCCTTTGTTCCCTATCCTCCCCTTTTCTTTCCTTTGTTCCCTATCCTCCCCTTTTCTCTCCTTTGTTCCCTATCCTCCCCTTTTCTTTCCTTTGTTCCCTATCCTCCCCTTTTCTTTCCTTTGTTCCCTATCCTCCCCTTTTCTCTCCTTTGTTCCCTATCCTCCCCTTTTCTTTCCTTTGTTCCCTATCCTCCCCTTTTCTTTCCTTTGTTCCCTATCCTCCCCTTTTCTTTCCTTTGTTCCCTATCCTCCCCTTTTCTCTCCTTTGTTCCCTATCCTCCCCTTTTCTTTCCTTTGTTCCCTATCCTCCCCTTTTCTTTCCTTTGTTCCCTATCCTCCCCTTTTCTTTCCTTTGTTCCCTATCCTCCCCTTTTCTTTCCTTTGTTCCCTATCCTCCCTTTTTTTCTTTGTTCCCTATCCTCCCTTTTCTTTCCTTTGTTCCCTATCCTCCCCTTTTCTTTCCTTTGTTTATCCTCCCTTTTCTTTCCTTTGTTCCCTATCCTCCCCTTTTCTTTCCTTTGTTCCCTATCCTCCCCTTTTCTTTCCTTTGTTCCCTATCCTCCCCTTTTCTTTCCTTTGTTCCCTATCCTCCCCTTTTCTTTCCTTTGTTCCCTATCCTCCCCTTTTCTTTCCTTTGTTCCCTATCCTCCCCTTTTCTTTCCTTTGTTCCCTATCCTCCCCTTTTCTTTCCTTTGTTCCCTATCCTCCCCTTTTCTTTCCTTTGTTCCCTATCCTCCCCTTTTCTTTCCTTTGTTCCCTATCCTCCCCTTTTCTTTCCTTTGTTCCCTATCCTCCCCTTTTCTTTCCTTTGTTCCCTATCCTCCCCTTTTCTCTCCTTTGTTCCCTATCCTCCCCTTTTCTTTCCTTTGTTCCCTATCCTCCCCTTTTCTTTCCTTTGTTCCCTATCCTCCCCTTTTCTCTCCTTTGTTCCCTATCCTCCCCTTTTCTTTCCTTTGTTCCCTATCCTCCCCTTTTCTTCTCCTTTGTTCCCTATCCTTTGTTCCTATCCTCCCCTTTGTTCCCTATCCTCCCTTTTCTTTCCTTTGTTCCCTATCCTCCCCTTTTCTCTCCTTTGTTCCCTATCCTCCTTTTCCTATCCTCCCCTTTTCTCTCCTTTGTTCCCTATCCTCCCCTTTTCTTTCCTTTGTTCCCTATCCTCTTTTCCCTTTTTCTCTCCTTTGTTCCCTATCCTCCCCTTTTCTCTCCTTTGTTCCCTATCCTCCCCTTTTCTTCCTTTGTTCCCTATCTTTCCTTTGTTCCCTATCCTCCCTTTTCTCTCCTTTGTTCCCTATCCTCCCTTTTCTTTCCTTTGTTCCCTATCCTCCCTTTTCTTTCCTTTGTTCCCTATCCTCCCTTTTCTTTCCTTTGTTCCCTATCCTCCCCTTTTCTTTCCTTTGTTCCCTATCCTCCTTTTCTTTCCTTTGTTCCCTATCCTCCCCTTTTCTTTCCTTTGTTCCCTATCCTCCCTTTTCTTTCCTTTGTTCCCTATCCTCCCCTTTTCTTTCCTTTGTTCCCTATCCTCCCCTTTTCTTTCCTTTGTTCCCTATCCTCCCCTTTTCTTTCCTTTGTTCCCTATCCTCCCCTTTTCTTTCCTTTGTTCCCTATCCTCCCTTTTCTTTCCTTTGTTCCCTATCCTCCCCTTTTCTTTCCTTTGTTCCCTATCCTCCCCTTTTCTTTCCTTTGTTCCCTATCCTCCCCTTTTCTTTCCTTTGTTCCCTATCCTCCCTTTTCTTTCCTTTGTTCCCTATCCTCCCCTTTTCTTTCCTTTGTTCCCTATCCTCCCCTTTTCTTTCCTTTGTTCCCTATCCTCCCCTTTTCTTTCCTTTGTTCCCTATCCTCCCCTTTTTTTCTTTGTTCCCTATTCCCCTTTCTTTCCTTTGTTCCCTATCCTCCCCTTTTCTTTCCTTTGTTCCCTATCCTCCCCTTTTCTTTCCTTTGTTCCCTATCCTCCCCTTTTATTTCCTTTGTTCCCTATCCTCCCCTTTTCTTTCCTTTGTTCCCTATCCTCCCCTTTTCTTTCCTTTGTTCCCTATCCTCCCCTTTTCTTTCCTTTGTTCCCTATCCTCCCCTTTTCTTTCCTTTGTTCCCTATCCTCCCCTTTTCCCTTTATCCTATCCCCCCTTTTCTTTCCTTTGTTCCCTATCCTCCCTTTTCTTTCCCTTTGTTCCCTATCCTCCCCTTTTCTTTCCTTTGTTCCCTATCCTCCCCTTTTCTTTCCTTTGTTCCCTATCCTCCCCTTTTCTTTCCTTTGTTCCCTATCCTCCCCTCTCCTTTCCTTTGTTCCCTATCCTCCCCTTTTCTCTCCTTTGTTCCCTATCCTCCCCTTTTCTTTCCTTTGTTCCCTATCCTCCCCTTTTCTCTCCTTTGTTCCCTATCCTCCCCTTTTCTTTCCTTTGTTCCCTATCCTCCCCTTTTCTTTCCTTTGTTCCCTATCCTCCCCTTTTCTTTCCTTTGTTCCCTATCCTCCCCTTTTCTTTCCTTTGTTCCCTATCCTCCCCTTTTCTTTCCTTTGTTCCCTATCCTCCCCTTTTCTCTCCTTTGTTCCCTATCCTCCCCTTTTCATTCCTTTGTTCCCTATCCTCCCCTTTTCTTTCCCTTTCCTCTCTTTCCTTCTCTCGTTCCTCCTTCGCTTTCCTTCTCTCGTTCCCTCTCCTCCCATTCTCCCTCCTCTACTCCCTCTCCCTCTCCTCCCTTTCCCTCTTCTCCCTTTCCCTCTCCTCCCTTTCCCTCTTCTCTCTTTCCTTCTCTCGTTCCCTTTCCCTCTCCTCCCTTTCCCTCCCCTCTCTTTCCTTCTCTCGTTCCCTCTCCATCTCCTCCCTTACCTCTCTCTCTATTCCCTTTCCCTCTCCTCCCTTTCCTTCTCCCTCTGCTCTCTTTCCTATCATTCCCTCAACTTCCCTTTCCTTCTCCCTCTCCTCCCTTACCTCCTCCTCTCCTCCCTTTCCCTCTCCTCTCTTTCCTTCTCCCATTCCCTCTCCTCCCTTTCCCCCTTCTCTCTTTCCTTCTCCCATTCCCTCTCAATCTCCTCCCTTACCTCCTCCTCTCCTCCCTTTCCCTCTCCTCTCCTCCCTCTCCCTCTCCTGCCTCTCCCTCTCCTCCCTTACCTCCTCCTCTCCCTTTCCCTCTCCTCTCTTTCCTTCTCCCATTCCCTCTCCTCCCTTTCCCTCTCCTCTCTTTCCTTCTCCCATTCCCTCTCCATATCCTCCCTTACCTCCTCCTCTCCTCCCTTTCCCTCTCCTCTCTTTCCTTCTCCCATTCCCTCTCCATCTCCTCCCTTACCTCCTCCTCTCCTCCCATTCCCTCTCCTCTCTTTCCTTCTCCCATTCCCTCTCCTCCCTTTCCCCCTCCTCTCTTTCCTTCTCCCATTCCCTCTCCTCCCTTTCCCCCTCCTCTCTTTCCTTCTCCCATTCCCTCTCCCTCTCCATCTCCTCCCTTACCTCATCCTCTCCTCCCTTTCCCTCTCCTCCCTCTCCATCTTCTCCCGTACCTCCTCCCCTCCTCCCTTTCCCTCTCCTCTCTTTCCTTCTCCCATTCCCTCTCCTCCCTTTCCCCCTCCTCTCTTTCCTTCTCCCATTCCCTCTCCCTCTCCATCTCCTCCCTTACCTCATCCTCTCCTCCTATTCCCTCTCCTCCCTCTCCATTCCCTCTCCTTCCTTTCCCTTGTCATCGTTTTCCTTCATTACGCTTTCTTTACGTTGCCTGTAATCAGATCTAAACGAGGCCACAGGGAACACAATATACAGCATCATAAAAGAATGCCATTCACATCGACCCCCGGCAACAACAAACAATTTCCCAGAAGAGAGCAGCGCAGAGAGACTTTTGAACACAGTAGAGAGCAGCGCAGAGAGACTTTTGAACACAGTAGAGAGCGGAGCAGAGTGCAATTTGAACACAGTAGAGAGCAGAGCAGAGTGCAGTTTGAACACAGTAGAGAGGAGAGAGAGTAGAGCAGAGACACAGTAGAGAGAGACAGCTGAGCAGAGTGCAGATTGAACACAGTAGAGAGCAGAGCAGAGTGCAGTTTGAGCACAGTAGAGCGCAGAGCAGAGTGCAGTTTGAACACAGTAGAGAGCAGAGCAGAGTGCAGTTTGAACACAGTACAGAGCAGAGTAGAGAGAGCAGAGTGGAGTGCAGTTTGAACACAGTAGAGAGCAAAGAGCCGTTTGAACACAGTAGAGAGCAGAGCAGAGTGCAGTTTGAACACAGTAGAGAGCAGAGCAGAGTGCAGTTTGAACACAGTAGAGAGCAAAGAGCCGTTTGAACACAGTAGAGAGCAGAGCAGAGTGCAGTTTGAACACAGTAGAGAGCAGAGCAGAGTGCAGTTTAAACACAGTAGAGAGCAGAGCAGAGTACTACTTTAGACCAGAGCCCTATTCCCTTTGTAGTGCACTACTTTAGACCAGAGCCCTATTCCCTTTGAAGTGCACAACTTTAGACCAGAGCCCTATTCCCTTTGTAGTACACTACTTTAGACCAGAATCCTATTCCCTTTGTAGTGCACTACTTTAGACGAGAATCCTATTCCCTTTGTAGTGCACTACTTTAGACCAGAATCCTATTCCCTTTGTAGTGCACTACTTTAGACCAGAGCCCTATTCCATTTGTAGTGCACTACTTTAGACCAGAGCCCTATTCCCTTTGTAGTGCACAACTTTAGACCAGAGCCCTATTCCCTTTGTAGTACACTACTTTAGACCAGAAGCCTATTCCCTTTGTAGTGCACTACTTTAGACCAGAGCCCTATTCCCTTTGTAGTGCACTACTTTAGACCAGAATCCTATTCCCTTTGTAGTGCACTACTTTAGACCAGAGCCCTATTCCCTTTGTAGTGCACTACTTTAGACCAGAATCCTATTCCCTTTGTAGTGCACTACTTTAGACCAGAGCCCTATTCCCTTTGTAGTGCAGTACTTTAGACCAGGGCCCTATTCCCTTTGTAGTGCACTACTTTTGACCAGAGTCTAAAGTAGTGCACTACAAAGGGAATAGGGCTCTGGTATATAGGGAATACAAAGGGAATAGGGCTCTGGTCAAAAGTAGTGCACTACAAAATGAACAAGGGGCTATTTGAGATGCACATCTTGGTTTGTATTTGCTACAGAGATATTTACCTTAGTAATATCATACAGCCTATACAAACAATGAACCATTCAGACGTCTCTACCTCAGTGTTGTGTATCAACAGTGGATCAATGAGACATCTCTATCTTGATTGGTCGATCTCCTAGCCATTCCTAGTCGACCACCAAAAATGTATGTAAACAACCCAGGATAAAGCCTTGCCTTGACATTTTTTTCCCACTTTGCTCTGTTGGCGGTAGTTGCATTTGATTCAGCAGCCCTAGTGCCGGGAAGGCAAAGGGTTCCCATTTTTAACCATTTCACGTGTCTGAAGGCAGAACTCTGCCTACTCAGCAGACCCAGAGAGCAAATCAAGTGCACCTATAGGCCTACCGCTGGCCAATCAGATAGCTCAGATCACCGTGTCTGCACAGTTTCCTCGAGCCATAGACTGTAAAAAGAAACCTTGAATGCACAGCGAAGTTGATACTGTGAGATTTCAAGACTTTTAAAACCATGACTAGAGAGAATAAAGCAAAGAACATTTGTTTTTATGAGGAAGTTCATGTTTATGTTGTTATTCAGCACTGTAAATACTTTGTTCAATATTTTTATAAGCCATAAAATGTGCATTCTTCCTACTTCCACTCAGTCCACTCAGTGCTGCAATGCTACAACCAGCACTGAGTGACTGACTGCAGCACAGTGTTTCCATAAGCTAGAGCTGCTATTATTAGCGACTTGTGTCTTTTTTAGTAGAGAGGAATATTTCACATTCTCTGGTCATAGGAGTAACAACATGAATTGTTGCATGAGGCAGAAATAATGCAATGCGACTTGAGTTTCACCATCAGCTGTAAGACGGTGTCCCCTTTTTCTCAGTGGAGGGAGGGAGAGCGGAGGGAGGGAGAGCGGAGGGAGGGAGAGCGGAGATATGGAGAACGGAGGGAGGGAGAACGGAGGGAGGGAGAACGGAGGGAGGGAGGGAGAATGGAGGGAGAACGGAGGGAGAACGGATGGAGGGAGAACGGAGGGAGGGAGAGCGGAGGGAGAGCGGAGGGAGGGAGAACGGAGGGAGAGCGGAGGGAGGGAGAACGGAGATAGGGAGAATGGAGGGAGGGAGAGCGGAGGGAGGGAGGGAGAGCGGAGGGAGGGAGAACGGAGGGAGGGAGGGAGAATGGAGGGAGAATGGAGGGAGAACGGATGGAGGGAGAACGGAGGGAGGGAGAACGGAGGGAGGGAGAACGGAGGGAGGGAGAGCGGAGGGAGGGAGAACGGAGATAGGGAGAACGGAGGGAGAATGGAGGGAGAACGGAGGGAGAACGGAGGGAGGGAGAGCGGAGGGAGGGAGAGCGGAGGGAGGGTGAGCGGAGGGAGGGTGAGCGGAGGGAGGGAGGGAGGGAGAATGGAGGGAGAACGGAGGGAGAACTGAGGGAGGGAGAGCGGAGGGAGGGAGAACGGAGATAGGGAGAACAGAGATAGGGAGAACGGAGGGAGAATGGAGGGAGAAGGGAGTGAGAGCGGAGGGAGGGTGAGCGGAGGGAGGGAGGGAGAATGGAGGGAGAACGGAGGGAGAACTGAGGGAGGGAGAACAGAGGGAGGGAGAACAGAGGGAGGGAGAACAGAGGGAGGGAGAACAGAGGGAGGGAGAACGGAGGGAGTGAGGCAGAACGGAGGGAGGGAGGGAGAACGGAGGGAGGGAGAATGGAGGGAGGGAGAATGGAGGGAGGTAGGGAGAATAGAGGGAGAACGGAGGGAGGGAGGGAGAACGGAGGGAGGGAGAACGGAGGGAGGGATGGAGAATAGAGGGAGAACGGAGTGAGAACGGAGGGAGGGAGAGCGGAGGGAGGGAGAACGGAGGGAGGGAGAATGGAGGGAGAATGGAGGGAGAACTGAGGGAGAACTGAGGGAGGGAGAACGGAGGGAGGGAGAACGGAGGGAGGGAGAACAGAGGGAGGGAGAACAGAAGGAGGGAGAACAGAGGGAGGGAGAACGGAGGGAGGGAGGGAGAACGGAGGGAGGGAGAATGGAGGGAGGGAGAATGGAGGGAGAACGGAGGGAGGGAGGGAGAACAGAGGGAGGGAGGGAGAACGGAGGGAGGGAGAATGGAGGGAGGGAGAACAGAGGGAGGGAGAACGGAGGGAGGGAGAACGGAGGGAGGGAGAACGGAGGGAGGGAGGACGGAGGGAGGGAGGGAGAACGGAGGGAGGGAGGGAGAACGGAGGGAGGGAGAATGGAGGGAGAACGGAGGGAGGGAGAATGGAGGGAGAACGGATGGAGGGAGGGAGAACGGAGGGAAGGAGGGAGAACGGGGGGAGGGAGGGAGAACAGAGGGAGGGAGAACGTGATTATGGGCAATATAAGCATAGCCCCAAAAAATAAATAATAATAATAACACTCATAAATAAAATAAAGCATAGCCAATATGCAGTGATAATATATTGGGTCTATAGCCTACTGCAAAAAAAACATTATTATTACAGAATTGTTTTTAATTGGTTAATGTTGTATAGGCTTAGTCATATCCGACTCACAAAGTGATCTGGACTTAGAAGAGGTTGGTGACTATTGGTGTGACGTAACAATAGTGAACCATTGAGACATCTCAAAAGGCACTCTGGCACCCCGTCCTCTGGACCCTGGTCTTATCTACTGTAGGCCTACCAAGCAAAAGTGTTTTCATACCAAGCATTCACTATGTTATTATGAATGCCGTGTGTGTGTGTGTGTGTGTGTGTGTGTGTGTGTGTGTGTGTGTGTGTGTGTGTGTGTGTGTGTGTGTGTGTGTGTGTGTGTGTGTGTGTGTGTGTGTGTGTGTGTGTGTGTGTGTGTTCAAGGGGGAATTCTGGACATATTCCGAGCAGAGGGAGATTTGAATTGAAAACAGCTCTGTACTTACATGCATGGGTGACTGAGAAGCTGTTAGACGACTCGAGGTTGTCTACGTTGTAGTTGAGATGGAAGGGTTTCTCCGTAGTGTTCTGGTTGGTGTTGTAGAGCTGAACAGCGAACCTAAACGCACTGTGCTCCTGCACAGTGGACCGCATGAACAGACCACCTAGAAGACATACAGATACGTAATCAACTTCGGCTACCATTTCCCGTCATCATTATTTACACACATTTTACATCCAACTCTGTCTGCCTTATATTTTTATAGACACCGGAAGGAACCACCACTGGCCCTTGCACGGACGGTAGGTAGGGTAGCCCACCTACTGCCTGTCGAGGAAAACTTGAGGAAGACATCGACTTCAGTGGCACTTGACTTGTATGTAGCTTACATAACAATTGCTAAACTGCAGGGATCTCCGTCATTCTGTTTATACGCGACTCTCAAGTGTTAAACCAAACAACACGGATCATGTAGGCAGGCTCGTGCGTCAAATGAATTAGGATAAATAAATCACACATAATTATTATTTACTCCTCGTCATTCTGTCTACAGAAACGTGTTATTGCGGAAATCCTCCCTACAATTTTCACCTTTATGAAGTTGCAACATTTTCCCGTGAACCATTCAATGAGGTCATTTCTTTCAAGCATTGTTCTAACGTAGTATTTCATAAAATCTGTAATCAAAGCGGCGGAGCAAGTTCAATATGTATTACTTCAAGCAAAGCAACCGACTTAATTAATAACACACCCGATAAAGGTCATACTCCGAAGAACCGGCATTATCCATAAAATTACCGGCGAAAAGCAAAAATGATTCTAAAATTCTGTTCTAATTATTTTACGGACTACTTACCTATATTAATCTGATTGGGAAATCCCGCGAGTGATCTGCCCGAAAGCCACAATAAAAATAGAACCACGTTTTGTGCCATTTTCGCAATTTCTCCAACCCGTCTATGTTCTCAACTCCTTAAAAGGATATGCCTAAGCAAATTCATATGCAACCCCGAAGATGCTGAAAATCCTCCAGATTTATGATGGTCGCTCACAGTGCACCAATTGGGTTCATTAAGGTGCAGCACGGGGCTGCGGAGCAATTTTCTGCAACTGTGAGAGGAGAGTGTGTGAGAGAGAGAGAGAGGCTGGGACTTATTCGTCCCAAAGATGGTGGTTGAGAAACAAGCTGATCTGATTAAGAAAACAAGCTCCTCCGATTGGACCAGCGGCGATTTTGATTAAATGTTATTTTGATTAAAAGCTTCCCTCGTCCTGTGTGCACCGGACTCCGTTACCGGATAACACTAGCCCAGCTCAGCTCCACTAGTAGGACTGACTGCAAGGCACAAGTGCCATGCTCGTCCACATTACTGTATCCGCGCGCAATCAATAGGAGAAAGCACGGCAATCTCAGGCGGCCAATGCCTTTCAATTGGCTACAGTAGATAACCGCTTACAGCTGGTGCAGCTGCCGCCTCAAGGATATGATGAGGGGAAGTTGGCGTTAGTGAGCGCGGATAGAGTTGAGGCAAATCAAAGAACACAAGTGGATTCATAATTAGAAGCTATTCAAAACAACCCGGAATAAACTATACATAAAACTGGTATTCGTGAATATGTTGTCATACTGCTATGATCAGAAGTAACTCACATTTATTGTTAAACACCTATATAGACTAGCATGTTTAAACATCTATAGACTATCTTTGATTTCCTAATTATTTTTAATAGCGTGGGCAAAGTCCTCCTTTGCTCTCCTTTCAGAACCCGGATAGAGAGCGCAGCATGAGGCGCTGTCCATGGTGCTGAAGTGACTGGAACTCGGGAACGAGAGAAACAGGCGACACAACTGGTGTATATTACGCCTTACAGCCAAAACATTCATATTTAGATCTCGGTATATGTTACTGGTCGTTTTTTTAAATTACATTTTATAGGGGCAGGGTAGCCTTGTGGTTAGAACGTTATACTAGTAACCGCAAGTTCAAATCCCTGAGCTGACAAGGTACACATCTGTCGTTCTGCCCCTGACCATGCAGTTAACCCACTGTTCCTAGGCCATCATTGAAAATAAGATTGTTTTCTTAACTGACTTGCCTAGTTAAATAAATTGCCATCATGACTGTCCCTATCTTTCACCCATGAAGCTGAAATACATGACTGAGACCCGCAAATGCCATTTTTTTCGGAACTCACTAGATCAATATATTTATGTAAGTCTGGGTCTGTTGCCTACTGCTAAGGTTTCTGTTCTCTATGTGTAGCCTAGTTACTATTTTCTAGTAAGTCCTCAGTGAGTTTAGTCTCCTCTCTGCTCTCTCTCTCTCTCTCTCTCTCTCTCTCTCTCTCTCTCTCTCTCTCTCACACTCTTGTCTATCATTACTGTGCTTCAGCCAAACAGAGGAGCAGTTAACGGATTACTGACTCGTTTATCAACCGCTGCAAAGCTCTTCGAAAATTGAGTTTTTAATTGCGTTGCAAATGGGCAAGACTTCAGCCATTGACACTGTAATAGACTGCTTTCCAAATGACTCTGGACAGACAGTCCGACCTGTCAAACTATACCTATTTAGCACTAATAGACCGCAGGGAGGAAATTATGAGAGAAATAATAAAATAGTGTTTAAATTACTGTAGCTTATGACGGGACAAACCAGACCTGGGGTTCGAACCCAGGGATTCTATGCGCCACATGAACGTGTTAGCCTGCTGAGCTAAAAGCTGTGAATTACTTAGGTGAGCTGATTCAAGTGTTCACTACCTTGTCTCTCACTTGATCTTGGCTACATGCCAAGTACAGGGTACAGTAGACCCTAGCTGGCTCACTGGCAGAGACACAGGGTACAGTAGATCCTAGCTGGTTCAGAGACACAGGGTACAGTAGATCCTAGCTGGTTCAGAGATACAGGGTACAGTAGATCCTAGCTGGCTCACTGGCAGAGACACAGGGTACAGTAGATCCTAGCTGGTTCAGAGACACAGGGTACAGTAGATCCTAGCTGGCTCACTGGCAGAGACACAGGGTACAGTAGATCCTAGCTGGTTCAGAGACACAGGGTACAGTAGATCCTAGCTGGTTCAGAGATACAGGGTACAGTAGATCCTAGCTGGCTCACTGGCAGAGATACAAGATACAGTAGATCCTAGCTGATTCAGAGGTACAGGGTACAGTAGATCCTAGCTGGTTCAGAGATACAGGGTACAGTAGATCCTAGCTGGCTCACTGGCTTAGACACGGGGTACAGTAGATCCTAGCTGGCTCACTGGCAGAGATACAGGGTACAGTAGATCCTAGCTGGTTCAGAGGTACAGGGTACAGTAGATCCTAGCTGGCTCACTGGCAGAGACACAGGGTACAGTAGATCCTAGCTGGTTCAGAGACACAGGGTATAGTAGATCCTAGCTGGCTCACTGTCAGAGACACAGGGTACAGTAGATCATAGCTGGTTCAGAGATACAGGGTACAGTAGATCCTAGCTGGTTCAGAGATACAGGGTACAGTAGATCCTAGCTGGCTCACTGGCAGAGACACAGGGTACAGTAGATCCTAGCTGGTTCAGAGGTACAGGGTACAGTAGATCCTAGCTGGCTCACTGGCAGAGACACAGGGTACAGTAGATCCTAGCTGGTTCAGAGGTACAGGGTACAGTAGATCCTAGCTGGCTCACTGGCAGAGATACAGGGTACAGTAGATCCTAGCTGGTTCAGAGGTACAGGGTACAGTAGATCCTAGCTGGTTCAGAGATACAGGGTACAGTAGATCCTAGCTGGCTCACTGGCAGAGATACAGGGTACAGTAGATCCTAGCTGGTTCAGAGACACAGGGTACAGTAGATCCTAGCTGGCTCACTGGCAGAGACACAGGGTACAGTAGATCCTAGCTGGTTCAGAGACACAGGGTACAGTAGATCCTAGCTGGCTCACTGGCAGAGACACAGGGTACAGTAGATCCTAGCTGGTTCAGAGGTACAGGGTACAGTAGATCCTAGCTGGCTCACTGGCAGAGACACAGGGTACAGTAGATCCTAGCTGGTTCAGAGATACAGGGTACAGTAAATCCTAGCTGGCTCACTGGCAAAGACACAGGGTACAGTAGATCCTAGCTGGTTCAGAGACACAGGGTACAGTAGATCCTAGCTGGCTCACTGGCAGAGATACAGGGTACAGTAGATCCTAGCTGGTTCAGAGACACAGGGTACAGTAGATCCTAGCTGGTTCAGAGATACAGGGTACAGTAGATCCTAGCTGGCTCACTGGCAGAGATACAAGATACAGTAGATCCTAGCTGATTCAGAGGTACAGGGTACAGTAGATCCTAGCTGGTTCAGAGATACAGGGTACAGTAGATCCTAGCTGGCTCACTGGCAGAGATACAGGGTACAGTAGATCCTAGCTGGTTCAGAGGTACAGGGTACAGTAGATCCTAGCTGGCTCACTGGCAGAGACACAGGGTACAGTAGATCCTAGCTGGTTCAGAGACACAGGGTACAGTAGATCCTAGCTGGCTCACTGTCAGAGACACAGGGTACAGTAGATCCTAGCTGGTTCAGAGACACAGGGTACAGTAGATCCTAGCTGGCTCACTGGCAGAGACACAGGGTACAGTAGATCCTAGCTGGTTCAGAGGTACAGGGTACAGTAGATCCTAGCTGGTTCAGAGGCAGAGATACAGGGTACAGTAGATCCTAGCTGGCTCACTGGCAGAGATACAGGGGACAGTAGATCCTAGCTGGCTCACTGGCAGAGACACAGGGTACAGTAGATCCTAGCTGGTTCAGAGGTACAGGGTACAGTAGATCCTAGCTGGCTCACTGGCAGAGACACAGGGTACAGTAGATCCTAGCTGGTTCAGAGATACAGGGTACAGTAGATCCTAGCTGGCTCACTGGCAGAGATACAGGGTACAGTAGATCCTAGCTGGTTCAGAGGTACAGGGTACAGTTGATCCTAGCTGGCTCACTGGCAGAGACACAGCGTACAGTAGATCCTAGCTGGTTTAGAGACACAGGGTACAGTAGATCCTAGCTGGCTCACTGTCAGAGACACAGGGTACAGTAGATCCTAGCTGGTTCAGAGATACAGGGTACAGTAGATCCTAGCTGGTTCAGAGATACAGGGTACAGTAGATCCTAGCTGGCTCACTGGCAGAGACACAGGGTACAGTAGATCCTAGCTGGTTCAGAGGTACAGGGTACAGTAGATCCTAGCTGGCTCACTGGCAGAGACACAGGGTACAGTAGATCCTAGCTGGTTCAGAGGTACAGGGTACAGTAGATCCGAGCTGGTTCAGAGGTACAGGGTACAGTAGATCCAAGCTGGCTCACTGGCATAGACACAGGGTACAGTAGATCCTAGCTGGTTCAGAGACACAGGGTACAGTAGATCCTAGCTGGTTCAGAGGTACAGGGTACAGTAGATCCGAGCTGGTTCAGAAGTACAGGGTACAGTAGATCCAAGCTGGCTCACTGGCATAGACACAGGGTACAGTAGATCCTAGCTGGTTCAGAGACACAGGGTACAGTAGATCCTAGCTGGCTCACTGGCTTAGACACAGGGTACAGTAGATCCTAGCTGGTTCAGAGGTACAGGGTACAGTAGATCCTAGCTGGCTCACTGGCAGAGACACAGGGTACAGTAGATCCTAGCTGGTTTAGAGACACAGGGTACAGTAGATCCTAGCTGGCTCACTGTCAGAGACACAGGGTACAGTAGATCCTAGCTGGTTCAGAGATACAGGGTACAGTAGATCCTAGCTGGTTCAGAGATACAGGGTACAGTAGATCCTAGCTGGCTCACTGGCAGAGACACAGGGTACAGTAGATCCTAGCTGGTTCAGAGGTACAGGGTACAGTAGATCCTAGCTGGCTCACTGGCAGAGACACAGGGTACAGTAGATCCTAGCTGGTTCAGAGGTACAGGGTACAGTAGATCCGAGCTGGTTCAGAGGTACAGGGTACAGTAGATCCAAGCTGGCTCACTGGCATAGACACAGGGTACAGTAGATCCTAGCTGGTTCAGAGACACAGGGTACAGTAGATCCTAGCTGGCTCACTGGCTTAGACACAGGGTACAGTAGATCCTAGCTGGTTCAGAGGTACAGGGTACAGTAGATCCTAGCTGGTTCAGAGGCAGAGATACAGGGTACAGTAGATCCTAGCTGGCTCACTGGCAGAGATACAGGGTACAGTAGATCCTAGCTGGCTCACTGGCAGAGATACAGGGTACAGTAGATCCTAGCTGGTTCAGAGATACAGGGTACATTAGATCCTAGCTGGCTCACTGGCTTAGACACGGGGTACAGTAGATCCTAGCTGGTTCAGAGATACAGGGTACAGTAGATCCTAGCTGGCTCACTGGCAGAGACACAGGGTACAGTAGATCCTGGCAGAGCTGGATCCTAGCTGGTTCAGAGGTACAGGGTACAGTAGATCCTAGCTGGCTCACTGGCAGAGATACAGGGTACAGTAGATCCTAGCTGGTTCAGAGATACAGGGTACAGTAGATCCTAGCTGGCTCACTGGCAGAGACACAGGGTACAGTAGATCCTAGCTGGTTCAGAGGTACAGGGTACAGTAGATCCTAGCTGGCTCACTGGCAGAGACACAGGGTACAGTAGATCCTAGCTGGTTCAGAGGTACAGGGTACAGTAGATCCGAGCTGGTTCAGAGGTACAGGGTACAGTAGATCCTAGCTGGCTCACTGGCATAGACACAGGGTACAGTAGATCCTAGCTGGTTCAGAGACACAGGGTACAGTAGATCCTAGCTGGCTCACTGGCTTAGACACAGGGTACAGTAGATCCTAGCTGGTTCAGAGGTACAGGGTACAGTAGATCCTAGCTGGTTCAGAGGCAGAGATACAGGGTACAGTAGATCCTAGCTGGCTCACTGGCAGAGATACAGGGGACAGTAGATCCTAGCTGGCTCACTGGCAGAGACACAGGGTACAGTAGATCCTAGCTGGTTCAGAGGTACAGGGTACAGTAGATCCTAGCTGGCTCACTGGCAGAGACACAGGGTACAGTAGATCCTAGCTGGTTCAGAGATACAGGGTACAGTAGATCCTAGCTGGCTCACTGGCAGAGACACAGGGTACAGTAGATCCTAGCTGGTTCAGAGACACAGGGTACAGTAGATCCTAGCTGGCTCACTGGCAGAGATACAGGGTACAGTAGATCCTAGCTGGTTCAGAGACACAGGGTACAGTAGATCCTATTTGGTTCAGAGATACAGGGTACAGTAGATCCTAGCTGGCTCACTGGCAGAGATACAAGATACAGTAGATCCTAGCTGATTCAGAGGTACGGGGTACAGTAGATCCTAGCTGGTTCAGAGGTACAGGGTACAGTAGATCCTAGCTGGCTCATTGGCAGAGACACAGGGTACAGTAGATCCTAGCTGGTTCAGAGGTACAGGGTACAGTAGATCCTAGCTGGCTCACTGGCAGAGACACAGGGTACAGTAGATCCTAGCTGGTTCAGAGATACAGGGTACAGTAGATCCTAGCTGGCTCACTGGCAGAGATACAGGGTACAGTAGATCCTAGCTGGTTCAGAGGTACAGGGTACAGTAGATCCTAGCTGGCTCACTGGCAGAGACACAGGGTACAGTAGATCCTAGCTGGTTTAGAGACACAGGGTACAGTAGATCCTAGCTGGCTCACTGTCAGAGACACAGGGTACAGTAGATCCTAGCTGGTTCAGAGATACAGGGTACAGTAGATCCTAGCTGGTTCAGAGGTACAGGGTACAGTAGATCCTAGCTGGCTCACTGGCAGAGACACAGGGTACAGTAGATCCTAGCTGGTTCAGAGGCACAGGGTACAGTAGATCCTAGCTGGCTCACTGTCAGAGACACAGGGTACAGTAGATCCTAGCTGGTTCAGAGGTACAGGGTACAGTAGATCCTAGCTGGTTCAGAGGCAGAGATACAGGGTACAGTAGATCCTAGCTGGCTCACTGGCAGAGATACAGGGGACAGTAGATCCTAGCTGGCTCACTGGCAGAGACACAGGGTACAGTAGATCCTAGCTGGTTCAGAGGTACAGGGTACAGTAGATCCTAGCTGGCTCACTGGCAGAGACACAGGGTACAGTAGATCCTAGCTGGCTCACTGGCAGAGACACAGGGTACAGTAGATCCTAGCTGGTTCAGAGACACAGGGTACAGTAGATCCTAGCTGGCTCACTGGCAGAGATACAGGGTACAGTAGATCCTAGCTGGTTCAGAGACACAGGGTACAGTAGATCCTATTTGGTTCAGAGATACAGGGTACAGTAGATCCTAGCTGGCTCACTGGCAGAGATACAAGATACAGGGTACAGTAGATCCTAGCTGATTCAGAGGTACGGGGTACAGTAGATCCCAGCTGGTTCAGAGATACAGGGTACAGTAGATCCTTGCTGGCTCACTGGCTTAGACACGGGGTACAGTAGATCCTAGCTGGCTCACTGGCAGAGATACAGGGTACAGTAGATCCTAGCTGGCTCACTGGCAGAGATACAGGGTACAGTAGATCCTAGCTGGTTCAGAGGTACAGGGTACAGTAGATCCTAGCTGGCTCACTGGCAGAGACACAGGGTACAGTAGATCCTAGCTGGTTCAGAGATACAGGGTACAGTAGATCCTAGCTGGCTCACTGGCAGAGATACAGGGTACAGTAGATCCTAGCTGGTTCAGAGGTACAGGGTACAGTAGATCCTAGCTGGCTCACTGGCAGAGACACAGGGTACAGTAGATCCTAGCTGGTTTAGAGACACAGGGTACAGTAGATCCTAGCTGGCTCACTGTCAGAGACACAGGGTACAGTAGATCCTAGCTGGTTCAGAGATACAGGGTACAGTAGATCCTAGCTGGTTCAGAGGTACAGGGTACAGTAGATCCTAGCTGGCTCACTGGCAGAGACACAGGGTACAGTAGATCCTAGCTGGTTCAGAGACACAGGGTACAGTAGATCCTAGCTGGCTCACTGTCAGAGACACAGGGTACAGTAGATCCTAGCTGGTTCAGAGGTACAGGGTACAGTAGATCCTAGCTGGTTCAGAGGCAGAGATACAGGGTACAGTAGATCCTAGCTGGCTCACTGGCAGAGATACAGGGGACAGTAGATCCTAGCTGGCTCACTGGCAGAGACACAGGGTACAGTAGATCCTAGCTGGTTCAGAGGTACAGGGTACAGTAGATCCTAGCTGGCTCACTGGCAGAGACACAGGGTACAGTAGATCCTAGCTGGTTCAGAGATACAGGGTACAGTAGATCCTAGCTGGCTCACTGGCAGAGACACAGGGTACAGTAGATCCTAGCTGGTTCAGAGACACAGGGTACAGTAGATCCTAGCTGGCTCACTGGCAGAGATACAGGGTACAGTAGATCCTAGCTGGTTCAGAGACACAGGGTACAGTAGATCCTATTTGGTTCAGAGATACAGGGTACAGTAGATCCTAGCTGGCTCACTGGCAGAGATACAAGATACAGTAGATCCTAGCTGATTCAGAGGTACGGGGTACAGTAGATCCCAGCTGGTTCAGAGATACAGGGTACAGTAGATCCTTGCTGGCTCACTGGCTTAGACACGGGGTACAGTAGATCCTAGCTGGCTCACTGGCAGAGATACAGGGTACAGTAGATCCTAGCTGGTTCAGAGGTACAGGGTACAGTAGATCCTAGCTGGCTCACTGGCAGAGACACAGGGTATAGTAGATCCTAGCTGGCTCACTGTCAGAGACACAGGGTACAGTAGATCCTAGCTGGTTCAGAGATACAGGGTACAGTAGATCCTAGCTGGTTCAGAGATACAGGGTACAGTAGATCCTAGCTGGCTCACTGGCAGAGACACAGGGTATAGTAGATCCTAGCTGGCTCACTGGCAGAGACACAGGGTACAGTAGATCCTAGCTGGTTCAGAGGTACAGGGTACAGTAGATCCTAGCTGGCTCACTGGCAGAGACACAGGGTACAGTAGATCCTAGCTGGTTCAGAGGTACAGGGTACAGTAGATCCGAGCTGGTTCAGAAGTACAGGGTACAGTAGATCCAAGCTGGCTCACTGGCATAGACTTTACTTTAGAACCGGAACTTTAGAACCGGAACCACCATCAGAAGCTAGCCAGCTAACTAGCTACTAGCTCGTACTCAGTTAGCCATTGCTAGCGGTCTTCTAAGCTAACTAGAACACCAGCGCGACATCAACCCAGAGCATATCAGACTGCTCTTTCTCTACCACATCTCCGGATTCCTACCGCAAGCTCTGAACCTTTACACCGGATCATCGCAACTAGCTAGCTGCAATTCCGAGTGGCTACTCCTGGCCAACGTCTCTGGCCCAAAACAAGCTACAGTTAGCCTTGAGCTAAGCCCACCTCCCGACTAGCCGAAGAGGCCCAACGATACCTCTTTTGCCAATTGGCCTGGACCCTTTACTGCCGACACGGAGCGCCACCGATCCATCACGACTGGTCCGCCGACATAATCGTCCGAGGTGGTTTCAACAGGCTTTTTCGTTGCGACATCGCCAAAGATCCATCCGCGAGCTTTCTGAAACGCGTGTCTCCAGCTCACCCAGCGTACTAGAGCTCCTGTAGCATACTCCTGGGCTACAATTACCCGGGCCCACGACCGGTCTGTCGATGTCACCGCAAGAAGAGGAATAAACAGACTCACCCCATCGCGACGTCCCCCAAAGGTTAGCTCTCTAGCCCTCGCTATCTCCCTACTTGCTAATTCGGCCTGCTAACGGCTAGCTTGTCTAGCCCGGGCCTACGAACTGTTAGCTTGTTAGCACAGGCCTGCTAACCATCTGACTCACCTCATCCCAAACACTTCTGAACCCATTTACTTTCCATCTCTCTTTGATTTTTATTTGTTTATACCTTCCGGAAACCTGCCTCACCCACTGTGATACGGATTCGCTATCACTTTTAATTTTTATTTTATTTTTATGACACACTCAAGAACCTCCAGACGCTAACCAGCTAACTAGCTACAAGCTATTTAGTCATTGTTAGTTTTTTTTTAAAAACCTGGATAACACTCGCCAGCCCAGCTTCCCTGCCCATCCACCGCTGCCCCCTGGACACTGATCTCTTGGCTACATAGCTGACGCACGCTGGACTGTCCATTAATCACGGTACCCCATTCTGCTTGTTTGTTTATCTGTCGGCCCAGTTGCCTAGTCAACGCCATTTTACCTGCTGTTTGTTGTGCTAGCTGATTAGCCTCGCCTACTGTTTTTAGCTAGCTTTCCCAATTCAACACCTGTGATTACTGTATGCCTCGCTGTATGTCTCTCCCAAATGTCAATATGCCTTGTATACTGTTGTTCAGGTTAGTTATCATTGTTTTAGTTCACAATGGAGCCCCTAGATCCACTCTGCATACCCCTGTTACCTCCTTTGTCCCACCCCCCACACATGCGGTGACCTCACCCATTACAACCAGCATGTCCAGAGATACAACCTCTCTCATCATCACCCAGTGCCTGGGCTTACCTCCGCTGTACCCGCACCCCACCATACCCCTGTCTGCGCATTATGCCCTGAATATATTCTACCATGCCCAGAAACCTGCTCCTCTTATCCTCTGCCCCCAACGCTCTAGGCGACCAGTTTTGATAGCCTTTAGCCGCACCCTCATACTACTCCTTCTCTGTTCCGCGGGTGATGTGGAGGTAAACCCAGGCCCTGCATGTCCCCAGGTACCCTCATTTGTTGACTTCTGTGATCGAAAAGTCTTGGTTTTATGCATGTCAACATCAGAAGCCTCCTCCCTAAGTTTGTTTTACTCACTGCTTTAGCACACTCTGCTAACCCTGATGTCCTTGCCGTGTCTGAATCCTGGCTCAGGAAGGCCACCAAAAATTCAGAGATTTCCATACCCAACTATAACATCTTCCGTCAAGATAGAACTGCCAAAGGGGGCGGAGTCGCAGTCTACTGCAGAGATAGCCTGCAAAGTAATGTCATACTTTCCAGGTCCATACCCAAACAGTTTGAACTACTAATTTTGAAAATTACTCTCTCCAGAAACAAGTCTCTCACTGTTGCCGCCTGCTACCGACCCCGTCAGCTCCCAGCTGTGCCCTGGACACCATTTGTGAATTGATCGCCCCCATCTAGCTTCAGAGTTTGTTCTGTTAGGTGACCTAAACTGGGATATGCTTAACACCCCGGCAGTCCTACAATCTAAGCTAGATGCCCTCAATCTCACTCAAATCATCAAGGAACCCACCAGGTACAACCCTAACTCTGTAAACAAGGGCACCCTCATAGACGTCATCCTGACCAACTGGCCCTCCAAATATACCTCCGCTGTCTTCAACCAGGATCTCAGCGATCACTGCCTCATCGCCTGTATCCGCCACGGAGCCGCAGTCAAACGACCACCCTCATCACTGTCAAACGCTCCCTAAAACACTTCTGTGAGCAGGCCTTTCTAATCGACCTGGCCCGTGTATCCTGGAAGGACATTGACCTCATCCCGTCAGTTGAGGATGCCTGGTCATTCTTTAAAAGTAACTTCCTCACCATTTTAGATAAGCATGCTCCGTTCAAAAAATGCAGAACCAAGAACAGATACAGCCCTTGGTTCACTCCAGACCTGACTGCCCTCGACCAGCACAAAAACATCCTGTGGCGGACTGCAATAGCATCGAATAGCCCCGTGATATGCAACTGTTCAGGGAAGTCAGGAACCAATACACGCAGTCAGTCAGGAAAGCTAAGGCCAGCTTCTTCAGGCAGAAGTTTGCATCCTGTAGCTCCAACTCCAAAAAGTTCTGGGACACTGTGAAGTCCATGGAGAACAAGAGCACCTCCTCCCAGCTGCCCACTGCACTGAGGCTAGGAAACACGGTCTCCACCGATAAATCCATGATTATCGAAAACTTCAATAAGCACTTCTCAACGGCTGGCCATGCCTTCCGCCTGGCTACTCCAACCTCGGCCAACAGCTCCGCCCCCCGTAGTTCCTCACCCAAGCCTCTCCAGGTTCTCCTTTACCCAAATCCAGATAGCAGATGTTCTGAAAGAGCTGCAAAACCTGGACCCGTACAAATCAGCTGGGCTTGACAATCTGGACCCGCTATTTCTGAAACTATCTGCCGCCATTGTCGCAACCCCTATTACCAGCCTGTTCAACCTCTCTTTCATATCGTCTGTGATCCCCAAGGATTGAAAGCTGCCGCAGTCATCCCCCTCTTCAAAGGGGAGACACCCTGGACCCAAACTGCTATAGACCTATATCCATCCTGCCCTGCCTATCTAAGGTCTTCGAAAGCCAAGTCAACAAACAGGTCACTGACCATCTCGAATCCCACCGTACCTTCTCCGCTGTGCAATCTGGTTTCCGAGCCGGTCACGGGTGCACCTCAGCCACACTCAAGGTACTAAATGATATCATAACCGCCATCGATAAAAGACAGTACTGTGCAGCCGTCTTCATCGACCTCGCCAAGGCTTTCGACTCTGTCAATCACCAAATTCTTATCGGCAGACTCAACAGCCTCGGTTTTTCGGATGACTGCCTTGCCTGGTTCACCAATTACTTTGCAGACAGAGTTCAGTGTGTCAAATCAGAGGGCATGCTGTCCGGTCCTCTGGCAGTCTCTATGGGGGTGCCACAGGGTTCAATTCTCGGGCCGACTCTTTTCTCTGTATATATCAATGATGTTGCTCTTGCTGCGGGCGATTCCCTGATCCACCTCTACGCAGACGACACCATTCTATATACTTTCGGCCCGTCATTGGACACTGTGCTATCAAACCTCCAAACGAGCTTCAATGCCATACAGCACTCCTTCCGTGGCCTCCAACTGCTCTTAAACGCGAGTAAAACCAAATGCATGCTTTTCAACCGATCGCTGCCTGCACCCGCATGCCCGACTAGCATCACCACCCTGGATGGTTCCAACCTTGATTATGTGGACATCTATAAGTATCTAGGTGTCTGGCTAGACTGCAAACTCTCCTTCCAGACTCACATCAAACATCTCCAATCAAAAATCAAATCCAGAGTCGGCTTTCTATTCCGCAACAAAGCCTCCTTCACTCACGCTGCCAAGCTTACCCTAGTAAAACTGACTATCCTACCGATCCTCGACTTCGGCGATGTCATCTACAAAATGGCTTCCAACACTCTACTCAGCAAACTGGATGCAGTCTATCACAGTGCCATCCGTTTTGTCACTAAAGCACCTTATACCACCCACCACTGCGACTTGTATGCTCTAGTCGGCTGGCCCTCACTACATATTCGTCGCCAGACCCACTGGCTCCAGGTCATCTACAAGTCCATGCTAGGTAAAGCTCCGCCTTATCTCAGTTCACTGGTCACGATGGCAACACCCATCCGTAGCACGCGCTCCAGCAGGTGTATCTCACTGATCATCCCTAAAGCCAACACCTCATTTGGCCGCCTTTCGTTCCAGTACTCTGCTGCCTGTGACTGGAACGAATTGCAAAAATCGCTGAAGTTGGAGACTTTTATCTCCCTCTCCAACTTCAAACATCAGCTATCCGAGCAGCTAACCGATCGCTGCAGCTGTACATAGTCTATAGGTAAATAGCTCACCCTTTTTCACCTACCTCATTCCCATACTGTTTTTATACTGTTTTTATTTATTTACTTTTCTGCTCTTTTGCACACCAATATCTCTACCTGTACATGCCCATCTGATCATTTATCACTCCAGTGTTAATCTGCAAAATTGTATTATTCGCCTACCTCCTCATGCCTTTTGCACACATTGTATATAGACTGCCCATTTTTTTCTACTGTGTTATTGACTTGCTAATTGTTTACTCCATGTGTAACTCTGTGTTGTCTGTTCACACTGCTATGCTTTATCTTGGCCAGGTCGCAGTTGCAAATGAGAACTTGTTCTCAACTAGCCTACCTGGTTAAATAAAGGTGAAATAAAATAAAAATAAATAAAAAAGACACAGGGTACAGTAGATCCTAGCTGGTTCAGAGACACAGGGTACAGTAGATCCTAGCTGGCTCACTGGCTTAGACACAGGGTACAGTAGATCCTAGCTGGTTCAGAGGCAGAGATACAGGGTACAGTAGATCCTAGCTGGCTCACTGGCAGAGATACAGGGTACAGTAGATCCTAGCTGGCTCACTGGCAGAGATACAGGGTACAGTAGATCCTAGCTGGTTCAGAGATACAGGGTACAGTAGATCCTAGCTGGCTCACTGGCTTAGACACGGGGTACAGTAGATCCTAGCTGGCTCACTGGCAGAGATACAGGGTACAGTAGATCCTAGCTGGTTCAGAGGTACAGGGTACAGTAGATCCTAGCTGGCTCACTGGCAGAGACACAGGGTACAGTAGATCCTAGCTGGTTCAGAGACACAGGGTACATTAGATCCTAGCTGGCTCACTGGCAGAGACACAGGGTACAGTAGATCCTAGCTGGTTCAGAGATACAGGGTACAGTAGATCCTAGCTGACCCACTGGCAGAGACACAGGGTACAGTAGATCCTAGCTGGTTCAGAGATACAGGGTACAGTAGATCCTAGCTGACCCACTGGCAGAGACACAGGGTACAGTAGATCCTAGCTGGTTCAGAGACACAGGGTACAGTAGATCCAAGCTAGCTCACTGGCAGAGATACAGGGTACAGTAGATCCTAGCTGGCTCACTGGCAGAGACACAGGGTACAGTAGATCCTAGCTGGATCAGAGGTACAGGGTACAGTAGATCCTAGCTGGCTCACTGGCTTAGACACAGGGTACAGTAGATCCTAGCTGGTTCAGAGACACAGGGTACAGTAGATCCAAGCTAGCTCACTGGCAGAGATACAGGGTACAGTAGATCCTAGCTGGCTCACTGGCAGAGACACAGGGTACAGTAGATCCTAGCTGGTTTAGAGATACAGGGTACAGTAGATCCTAGCTGGCTCACTGGCAGAGACACAGGGTACAGTAGATCCTAGCTGGTTCAGAGATACAGGGTACAGTAGATCCTAGCTGGCTCACTGGCAGAGACACAGGGTACAGTAGATCCTAGCTGGTTCAGAGATACAGGGTACAGTAGATCCTAGCTGGTTCAGAGATACAGGGTACAGTAGATCCTAGCTGGCTCACTGGCAGAGACACAGGGTACAGTAGATCCTAGCTGGTTCAGAGGTACAGGGTACAGTAGATCATAGCTGGCTCACTGGCAGAGACACAGGGTACAGTAGATCCTAGCTGGTTTAGAAACACAGGGTACAGTAGATCCTAGCTGGCTCACTGGCAGAGATACAGGGTACAGTAGATCCTAGCTGGTTCAGAGATACAGGGTACATTAGATCCTAGCTGGCTCACTGGCTTAGACACGGGGTACAGTAGATCCTAGCTGGCTCACTGGCAGAGATACAGGGTACAGTAGATCCTAGCTGGTTCAGAGGTACAGGGTACAGTAGATCCTAGCTGGCTCACTGGTAGAGACACAGGGTACAGCAGATCCTAGCTGGTTCAGAGACACAGGGTACAGTAGATCCTAGCTGGCTCACTGGCTTAGACACAGGGTACAGTAGATCCTAGCTGGATCAGAGGTACAGGGTACAGTAGATCCTAGCTGGCTCACTGGCTTAGACACAGGGTACAGTAGATCCTAGCTGGTTCAGAGACACAGGGTACAGTAGATCCAAGCTAGCTCACTGGGATAGACACAGGGTACAGTAGATCCTAGCTGGTTCAGAGGCACAGGGTACAGTAGATCCTAGCTGGCTCACTGGCAGAGATACAGGGTACAGTAGATCCTAGCTGGCTCACTGGCAGAGACACAGGGTACAGTAGATCCTAGCTGGTTTAGAGATACAGGGTACAGTAGATCCTAGCTGGCTCACTGGCAGAGATACAGGGTACAGTAGATCCTAGCTGGTTCAGAGGTACAGGGTACAGTAGATCATAGCTGGTTCAGAGATACAGGGTACAGTATATCCTAGCTGGCTCACTGGCAGAGATACAGGGTACAGTAGATCCTAGCTGGTTCAGAGGTACAGGGTACAGTAGACCCTAGCTGGCTCACTGGCAGAGACACAGGGTACAGTAGATCCTAGCTGGTTCAGAGACACAGGGTACAGTAGATCCTAGCTGGTTCAGAGGTACAGGGTACAGTAGATCCTAGCTGGCTCACTGGCAGAGACACAGGGTACAGTAGATCCTAGCTGGTTCAGAGATACAGGGTACAGTAGATCCTAGCTGGTTCAGAGACACAGGGTACAGTAGATCCTAGCTGGTTCAGAGGTACAGGGTACAGTAGATCCTAGCTGGCTCACTGGCAGAGACACGGGGTACAGTAGATCCTAGCTGGTTCAGAGACACAGGGTACAGTAGATCCTAGCTGGCTCACTTGCAGAGATACAGGGTACAGTAGATCCTAGCTGGTTCAGAGACACAGGGTACAGTAGATCCTAGCTGGTTCAGAGATACAGGGTACAGTAGATCCTAGCTGGCTCACTGGCAGAGATACAGGGTACAGTAGATCCTAGCTGGCTCACTGGCAGAGATACAGGGTACAGTAGATCCTAGCTGGTTCAGAGGTACAGGGTACAGTAGATCCTAGCTGGTTCAGAGATACAGGGTACAGTAGATCCTAGCTGGCTCACTGGCAGAGACACAGGGTACAGTAGATCCTAGCTGGTTCAGAGGTACAGGGTACAGTAGTTCCTAGCTGTCTCACTGGCAGAGACACAGGGTACAGTAGATCCTAGCTGGTTCAGAGGTACAGGGTACAGTAGATCCTAGCCGGTTCAGAGATACAGGGTACAGTAGATCCTAGCTGGCTCACTGGCAGAGATACAGGGTACAGTAGATCCTAGCTGGTTCAGAGACACAAGGTACAGTAGATCCTAGCTGGCTCACTGGCTTAGACACATGGTACAGTAGATCCTAGCTGGTTCAGAGGTACAGGGGACAGTAGATCCGAGCTGGCTCACTGGCTTAGACACAGGGTACAGTAGATCCTAGCTGGCTCACTGGCAGAGACACAGGGTACAGTAGATCCTAGCTGGTTCAGAGATACAGGGTACAGTAGATCCTAGCTGGTTCAGAGATACAGGGTACAGTAGATCCTAGCTGGCTCACTGGCTTAGACACATGGTACAGTAGATCCTAGCTGGTTCAGAGGTACAGGGGACAGTAGATCCGAGCTGGCTCACTGGCTTAGACACAGGGTACAGTAGATCCTAGCTGGTTCAGAGGGACCGGGTACAGTAGATCCTGGTTCAGAGGTACAGGGTACAGTAGATACTAGCTGGTTCAGAGGTACAGAGTAAAGTACATCCTAAATGTTTCAGAGATACAGGGTACAGTAGATCCTAGCTGGTTCAGAGTTACGGGGTACAGTAGATCCTAGCTGGTTCAGAGATACAGGGTACAGTAGATCCTAGCTGGTTCAGAGATACAGGGTACAGTAGATCCTAGCTGGTTCAGAGATACAGGGTACAGTAGATCCTAGCTGGTTCAGAGATACAGGGTACAGTAGATCCTAGCTGGTTCAGAGATACAGGGTACAGTAGATCCTAGCTGGTTCAGAGTTACAGGGTACAGTAGATCCTAGCTGGTTCAGAGTTACAGGGTACAGTAGATCCTAGCTGGTTCAGAGTTACAGGGTACAATAGATCCTCGCTGGTTCAGAGTTACAGGGTACAGTAGATCCTAGCTGGTTCAGAGTTACAGGGTACAGTAGATCCTAGCTGGTTCAGAGTTACAGGCTACAGTAGATCCTAGCTGGTTCAGAGATACAGGGTACATGATAGTAACCAGCTTTTGGTCGCTATTCATTTTTTTCAAACATATACGTTACTCTTTCTGATCTTTATTTTGAGTATAAATTAATATAGACCACCCCTTTGTTGAGTCTGACCAATCATATGTGGCGATGGTGCAGTGTGATGTAGCTCCAATCAATCATCCTGCCAATCAAAACAGGATATGGGCATGCCTGGTGTGGCTTTGTCACTCCGGATAGGGGGACTCCCTTTCAGAAGGGACAGAGTTCACATCAATTCTCACAACTTACTTCTCAGTGTCCGTTGGTCACACACACACACACACACACACACACACACACACACACACACACACACACACACACACACACACACACACACACACACACACACACACACACACACACACACACACACACACACACACACACACACACACACCGTGTCAGTAGGCCTCCTGGGAGTGTCCCTGTGACCACGACATGAATCCTTTGTCCCCCCTGCAGACACTTGGGCTTGGCTAAAGTCCCAAGACCTCGGGTTCAACACTATTTGTTTTCCTTGAAACACTTCAGATGCACTTGGAAATGGAACCAATGAAATAGTGGCCAAATGTGCAAAACACGCGCACCTGGATATTACACTCCAGGCAGACTCAAAAAAGCGCTTGAAGTCAATTTTAAATATTCATTACTATTTTGAAACTGTACCCTCTAGGTGCTGCCTGAGAGGCCCAAACTAAGAGATATGTTGTCTCTCTTTTTCACGTAAGCTGCAGGAGATTCTCAATTGGGCATAAGGCCATCCTCTCCTCGACTCCTCCGTCCTCCTTTCCACTATGACCCGGAAATCATTAAGTGGTCGACTGATCGAGGAGAGTGTCATTTAGTCAGTAGGCGGATGAAGGAGTCTGCTCCGCTCCTCCATTGTCTTCTTCGGCAGAGGAGGAAGTGTTTCACATTCAGCTGTTGTTTTCTCAAAGAAGAAAAGCACATGTTTTAAAACACAAGACTCCTCCTCCATTCGCGAGTCATCAGGAAAATTAACGTTTACAGGGCGGGACCACAAAATAAACGTGTAAATTGATAAAAGGAAATGTAGCTAGTTGTGCAATATATTTTATAGATACTATATTTAATAGATACTTTATAGATTTTTTATAGATAAAAGCTACATTTGGGATTATCCCTGTATTCCAGGCTAGTAGGAAGTCAATAATCAAGAATTTTAAGCTAAATCTGATTTATTTGAGTTTCTGAAACATAGTGTGCGTCCTTATTGCTCTTCATCCAGGGTGGGACATGGGCCCTCAACCATTAGAGGCGGTCTATGGCCACAGCTTGTGTTCTGTCCCTGTATCATGAATGACAGAAATCTTCTTCCCATTGTAAAGTGTAAGCTGCCACGTACACAGCTTTTCAAAAGAGAAACTATAAAGACAAACAATCAGTTACAGAAGTA
Organism: Oncorhynchus keta; assembly: GCF_023373465.1. NCBI lineage: Eukaryota > Metazoa > Chordata > Actinopteri > Salmoniformes > Salmonidae > Oncorhynchus > Oncorhynchus keta. The sequence continues at coordinate 77,030,469 of NC_068424.1, forward strand.
CAGCTGGCTGTTGATTAGGCTCTTGTTATCGTTGATACCACACACACACACACACACACACACACACACACACACACACACACACACACACACACACACACACACACACACAGAGAAACGCACACACACACACACACACACACACACACACACACACACACACACACACACACACACACACACACACACACACACACACACACACACACACACACACAGAGAAACGCACACACACACACACACACACACACACACACACACACACACACACACACACACACACACACACACACAGAGAAACGCACACACACACACAGAAACACACACACACAGAAAACACACATGCTGTGTGTCTCCATCTACATTCTACCTCCCCACGATTGTAATTCTGTCACAAGCCATAATAACTCCCTCAGATAAGATCTTGGCGATAGATAATAATAATCTTCAAGAATCAATGGGTACAAATCATGAATGACAAAAATGTATGCAGCAACTGCAGATTTCTCCTTTAAAAACTTCTTAGGGCTGCAATCCCCTTAACGGGTTCGATATGACAACAGACAGTGAAAGGGCAGAGTGCCAAATACAAAACAACAGAAATCTCATAATTAAAATTCCTCAAACATACATGTGTCTTATACCGTTTTAAAGGTAATCTTGTTGTTAATCCCACCACAGTGTCCGATTTCAAATAGGCTTTACAGAGAAAGCACCACAAACGATTATGTTAGGTCACCACCAAGCCACAGAAAAACAGCCATTTTTCCAGCCAAAGAGAGGAGTCACAAAAAGCACAAATAGAGATAAAATGAATCACTAACCTTTGATGATCTTCATCAGATGACACTCATAGGACTTCATGTTACACAATACATGTATGTTTTGTTCGATAAAATGTCTGTATACATTGGCGTGTTACGTTCACTAGTTCCAAAAACATCCGGTGATATTGCAGAGAGCCACAACATTTTACAGAAATACTCATTATAAATGTTGATGAAAATACAATCTTAGACATGGAAATATAGATATACCTCTCCTTAATGTAACTGCTGTGTCAGATTTCAAAAATGTTTTACGGAAAAAGCAAACCATGCAATAATCTGACACGGCGCTCAGAAAAACAATATACGCCATGTTGGAGTCAACAGAAATCAGAAATCACATTATAAATATTCCCTTACCTTTGATGATCTTCATCAGAATGCACTCTCAGGAATCACAGTTCCACAATAAATGCTTTATTTGTTCGATAATGTCAGTAGCATCCTCATTCAAGTTTCTAAAGATGGTTGACATCTAGTGGAAGCCCTAGGAACTGCACATGTTATCCATATCCCACTGTGTATTCAATAGGGGTTGAAAATCAACCAACCTCAGATTTCCTACTTTCTGTTTGGATTTCTTCTCAGGTTTTTGCCTGCCATATGAGTTCTGTTATACTCACATACATCATTCAAACAGTTTTAGAAACGCCAGAGTGTTTTCCATCCAATACTAATAATAGTATGCATATATTAGCAACTGGGCCTGAGGAGCAGGCCGTTTACTCTGGGCACCTCTGGGCACCTTTCATCCATGCTACTCAATACTGCCCTACGACACCGGAGTCCTCCAGAGTTGTGGAAACAACACATGACGGACAGACAGCTAGTGAATTAAGTACTTCCCGGGTGGCACAGTGGCTTAGGGAATCGCAGTGCTAACTGTGCCACCAGAGACTCTGGGTTTGAGCCCAGGCTCTGTCGCAGCCAGCTGCAACCGGAAGGTCCATGGGGCGACACACAATTGGCCTAGCGTTGTCCGGGTTAGGGAGGGCTTGGCCGGTAGGGATATCCTTGTCTCATCACGCACTAGCAACTCCTGTGGCGGGCCGGTCGCAGTGCACACATTGGTGTGGCTGGCTTCTGGGTTGGTTGCAGTGCGGCTTGGTTGGGTTGTGTTTCGGAGGATGCATTTTAAATTCATGAACTTTTAAAATTAGGAACTTGGATTACAGGAGTGATGCCATTGGAACACAGGAGTGATGGTTGCTGATTGTCACGCCCTGACCTTAGAGAGTCTTTTAATTCTCTATTTTGGTTATGTCGGGGTGTGGACTAGGGTGGGTACTCTAGTTTTTTATTTCTATGTTGGCCTGGTATGGTTCCCAATCAGAGGCAGCTGTCTATCGTTGTCTCTGATTGGGGATCATATTTAGGCAGCCTTTTCCCACCTGTTATTTGTGGGATCTTGTTTATGTATTGTTACTTGTGAGCACTGCATAACGTCACGTTTCGTTTAAATAAACATGTGGAACTCTACGCACGGTGCTTCTTGGTCCAGTTATTCCAATGACCGTGACACTGATAATGGACCTCTGTACGCCTATGTAGATATTCCATTAACAAAATAGCAGTTTCCAGCTACAATAGTCACTTACAACATTAACAATGTCTACACTGTATTTCTGATCAATTTTATGTTCTTTTAATGGACAAAAAAATGTGCTTTTCTTTCAAAAACAAGGACATTTCTAAGTCACCCCAAACCTTTGAACGGTAGCGTATATTTTTAAACAATCATGGTACCAATAATTACTTACAAATACACCATATGTACATCCTTGAAACTATTATTTAAAAATCTCCCGCAGAAGAAGTTAAAAGGATAATTCAGCTGCTAATGGCAGCCTGCAGTACTCCGGTCGGCCCAGTACTCCGGTTGGACCAGTACTCCGGTCGGCCCAGTACTCCGGTTGGACCAGTACTCCGTTTGGACCAGTACTCCGGTCGGCCCAGTACTCCGGTCGGACCAGTACTCCGGTAGGACCAGTACTCTGGTCGGCCCAGTACTCCGGTCGGACCAGTACTCCGTTTGGACCAGTACTCCGGTCGGCCCAGTACTCCGGTCGGCCCAGTACTCCGGTCGGACCAGTACTCCGGTCGGACCAGTACTCCGGTCGGCCCAGTACTCCGGTCGAACCAGTACTCCGGTTGGCCCAGTACTCCGGTCGGCCCAGTACTCCGGTCGGACTTCCTCGTATAGAACGTGGACGTGTGGAGTTCAAGAAGCAACAAACACAAAACAAACACAAAACAAACACAAAACAAACACAAAACAAACACAAAGTAAGCAGTTGAAATGTATGAATCTGAATGAAAATAACTTCATTTGATTTACAAATGTAAGATAATGATGAGTCGAATTTAGCAGGAAAATGAGCCATGAATAGTGTTTATACAAACATTCAAATCTAAAATGTTGGGCCGAGATAATTAAATTAAATGAATTAATAAGATTTAATTAAAAACATGGCAATCTTGTTTTCATTGTTTAGATTAGATCTCCAAGCAGAATAATATAATATATAGCTCTTCTTCTCCTGAAGATAACATTATGCCACGGCTGTACGATACAGCATAATTGAACTCTGATGACTACAATTTAACAGAGATGATGAGTCATTAAATGGTTAACTAAGGTCCATGAATTGTGGCTAAATTGACTTTCATCCAAGGATCTGCTGATTTCCTGACCCGAGGTGTCAGCCCTCAAAATCCACTATTCTTTATGCTGAAAGGATGTGGTTATCACCATTCAGACAGTTAAGCACCCCATTTTCATGGTGTTTTACATTGAAACAT
>NC_068424.1:77049097-77051597 GCF_023373465.1 Oncorhynchus keta
GTGTTTGAGAGAACCTTAACATCCTCACCCCCTGTAATAAAAACTATCACGTCATCTGCATACGCAGAGAGTGCTATCGTGGGACCCTTCATTACACCTGGCACAGAGAAACCAGTAAGCTTCGCTCTTAAAAAACAAAGCATTGGTTCAATCGCCAGACTATATAACTGCCCTGAAATTGGGCATCCCTGCCTGATGCCCCTTTGGACAGGGATGGGGCAACTTAAACCACCACCCACCTTCACCATACACGAGGCTCCAGCATACAGTAAATTCACCCATGACAGAAAAACATCCCCAAACCCAAAGGCTTTCATTGTTTTAAACAAGTACTGGTGGTCCACACGATCAAAAGCCTTCTCCTGATCTAACGAAAGTAAACCCACATTTACATCAGACAGTTTACAAATGTCTAAAACATCTCTTATTATAAACAAGTTGTCAACAATAGAGCGATCAGGTACACAGTAAGACTGGTCCTTGTGGATCAACAGTCCCAGATACTCTTTCAACCTGTTTGAGAGACATTTAGAAACAATTTTGTATTCTGCGCACAGCAAAGCAACAGGTCTCCAATTTTTATGAGAGCCAAATCCCCTTTTTTGGCAACAGTGAAAGCACCGCACGTTGACAAGATACAGGAAGAGAACCCTCATGAAAAGATTCACACAGCACTTCATAAAAATCCTCCCCAATAGACCCCCAAAAGTGCTTATAGAACTCAGATGGTAAACCATCGATGCCAGGGGCTCGGCCTGATGAGAGCTGCATAACTGCTGTGGACAGCTCCTGCAGTGTAATGTCAGCATCCAATACGACTCTCTGCTCAGGTCCCAATTGAGGAAGACCATGTAACAACTGTTCAGTACACAGAGAGTCACAATCCTCCGCCTTATAGAGGACAGAGTAGAAATCCACGGCATGTTGACGCATTTCAATATCATCCGTAGTCACCTTCCCATCAGGGAGACGAAGGCAGACCATCTGTTTACGTTGTAACGTCGACTGTCCGAGGTTAAAAAAAAAAGCACTGGGAGCATCCATATCCTTGAGGGAAGCGAAACGAGACCTAATCAAGGCACCCTTCACTCTTTCATGCAGAAACGACCTCAGTTCATGTCTCTTGTCCTGTAAGTTCATGACTAGTCCAGGGTCGTTCTGAGTGAGCAGCTTCAATTCAATAGACTTGATATCCTGTTCAAGGGCCTTGATAGTCTCTTTAACTTCAGTTTGAGACAGAGCAGTATACTGTTGACAAAAAACTCGTATTTGGGCCTTCCCAACCTCCCACCATTGTCTCAAGGACTCAAAATTCCCCTTTATAACCCTCCATTTTTCCCAAAACAACACAAACCTGTCACAAAACATGACATCATGTAACAATTTAACATTAAAATACCAGTAAGGTGATGACCTTCGTGGACAGGACATGTGAATATCAACAGAAACAACATGATGATCAGAAAATCCCACAGGAGTAATGGCACACCTTCCAACCCTACTACAGTATTGCTCAGATACATACAACCTGTCTAACCTTGCTGCACTGACACGACCTTCATTAATTTTTAGCCATGTGTACTGCCTAACTTTTGCATTCCTTACTCTCCACACATCAGAAAGCTCAAACTCATTTAATAGGCCAGACAGGCAAGTGGCTGACCGCAGGTGAGGTTCTTCAGCGGTGCGATCAACAGTAAAATCCACTGTACAATTCCAGTCACCCCCTAAAACCATACACCCCTCTTGATCACACTGTCTTAAGGTTTCCTTTATCTGATCAAAAACAGCAATACGCTCTGTACCCTCATTAGGAGCATAAACATTCAAAAAAACAAACAAAAACCCCATAACATCCACCTTGACCAATAAAGCCCGACCCTTGACAATCTCTGTTGTAGATACAACAGTCACCCCTAAGCCTGAGGAAAACAAGATTGCCACCCCAGTACTGAAATTAGTACCATGACTGAGTACATGCTGCCCCTCCCACCACATACCCCAGTCAACCTCATTTTCCTCATCACTATGTGTCTCCTGTAGGAAAACTACATTAAGCCTTTTCTGTTTTATTACTTCTAAAACCCAAGCCCTCTTATTCCTGTCCCTTCCCCCATTAATATTAAGAGAACCTACCCTTAGTACTTCCATATAGAAAAGAGAAAAGAAAAGCAGAAGAGCCCACAGAGAAACCAACAAGAAAAAAGACACCCTATGAGGCATGATCATCATCATTATTCTTTTTCTTCTCTTAACCTGAACACGTTTCCCGCCACCTTTTGCTGCTGCAACAGCAGTAATAAATTTCCTCAAGCGAAACCGCTTCTTCTCACTCAGCTGGTCTAACCCCACCGTCTTCTGTAACACCACAGCTGACCTCACAAACTTATCAACATCAAAATAATCTGCCAATTTGACAGATTTCCCAAAAGTCTGATCCAGAAACTCATTTACCTCCTCTAGATCATAAACTGAGTCCTCGCCATCAGCTGTCATATCT